>NC_056736.1:548662146-548819646 GCF_019279795.1 Protopterus annectens
ATTGATAGTCCCCCTCCTTTTGTGGTTCGGTCCAAGTTTTGGGGCCGAAAAGCAAGGTATGAGGTATAACCTGGTAATGCTGGGGTGCTCTTGGGAGCCATTAACCAGGTTTCTGTTACTGCACAGATATCGATGTTCTCCATGATAAGGAAAGTTTTGAGTGCATGCATCTTGAGGTTTAGACTTCTGGTGTTGAATAGCATTACTCTTAGTTTCTTATCCCTTGTGATACCTATGGAGGTGGGTTTGTCTTTTGAGTCTTGCCTAAAAAAGGCACTATGGGGGTAGCAAGAGCCTTTGCCAATATCCGAAAGCCCAGGAGTGACAAGTGCAAGCCGTCCCTAATGAAGCATTGTGGCTTGTCGAGCATGCCATCCCAGGCTGACAGGCATTGGATCCCTTTTGAATGACACCAATACTTAAGCCAATTGTTGAAATTGATCATCTTGTCTTCATATTGTGGCATCGTTCTTGGCAAGGGTAAGATGCTACTCAAGGTCAGGGTCATACCGGTCTGGGCTACATGCTCAGAGAGCTCCTCTATGTCTCTTTTCATGTAGTCCAGGGAGGTACGTCTCAGGTCATTCACACCAGCATGGACAATGACTGAGTCATATTTGTACTTGCCTTGGAGTGACCTGAGTGCTTGTGTTATGTGGTGGATCCTAGCGCCCGACTGGCAGTTCACCGTGACCTTCTCCTTGTTCAGCCTGGTGAGCGGGACGTCAGTGTGCCTGATGATAGAGTCACCTATTACAAGTGTATCAGGTGTGTTGTTTAGCCTTAAGGGCTGTGACTGTTCGGCACACTAGCTTTGTGAGCTATGTGTAGCACGTGTTTTGTTATGGGGTAGCGGTTGCTTGGGTGTCTGCTTTGGAGGTCTCTGCTGCTTAGGCAGATTTTTATTTAGAGCCTCCGAGTATGTTTTTGTGTGTTTATGTGTTTGGTTTGCTGTCATGGTAGGTCTATGTGAGACTGGAATTGTAGTGAGTGTGGTTTCCTTCTCCTCCTGACTGGTTTCGCCAGTACTGAGTTGAGAGAGCTTAGCCTCCAGTATGGCTATATGGTTGCATCTCTCACATGTGTTGGAATTTGCTGGGACGAGGAGAGGGTTGTCTGTGTACATGAGGCAGCTGTAACATTGCCTCAAGATTCCCAGATTCACCAGCTGGACTGGAGAGGAGATTGACAACTGACCTTTGGACATGCTAGAATAGTACTGGGAATTCCTTTATAATTGAAAAAAAAGGGCCATTTGGGAACAAGGTACTCAAGAGGAGTTTGTGAGGGTGTAATGCTTTTAATTTTTTAGTGCTGACTTATATAATTGCTTTAGTGAGCAAGTGCCAGGTATCTTAAATGCAATGTGTTACAGGTAACTTAAATGCAAAAATGACAGACAGTAACTTTCTTTCAAGTGAAACAAGGAAGTAAGTACAGTAAGCAATGCAGATATCACTAGGGATCCACAGAAGTGCTGAAAAGCCGCATTTTAGGTGGAATTAGCGTTTCAGGGAAATAACAAGCAAACAAACAACAAGCATACAAACAAATCTAGATTGAGCAGGCCTGGATCTAGTCTATGCCACAGCAAACAAGGTGTACCAATTTCAGTAAGAAACAGTTCAAATATGCAGGCACTATAAGCCTTTAACCAGAAATTCCCAGCTCAGATGGGCAGAGTCCAGCCTCTCCTCCCAAAGGAGTGCAGACCACAAACCTTCTTAATGTAAAATAACTGGCCTGAAGCCCAAGTGCTTAAACCAGGACTAATACACTTTTAGAATAACAGACACTGAGCCCTCAATCAGCAGTTCCCAATTTAGAAGGATGTAAGTTACCTGTCCTGCCACCACAATGCAGGCCACAAACCTTCAGGCTTTAGGCTTCACTTACCAGTGCGCAAGTCTGCATAGCATTTTCATTTAAACAATGTTTACACCTGCTAGGCATAGCTTAGCATTGGTAACCAGTGATCACATTCTAGTCTGATAAAATATCAGGGTAATGACATCCTTAATAAGTGTACTTTAATTACCTGTACATATTATGCTTCTATGTGCTGTCATTATAGAAGCAAGGGGTGTGAGTATACTGTATGGGACACCTGGGTATACATGGGTAGTACCACAATCTGTTCTGTTGCAATTTCCTTCATACATGGGTATGATCCCAAGTTCTATGCAGTCAAACGTGCATGTTACGCCAGCTACATTGAACTGGTTGACAGAAATAGTTTAACACATATGGTATCATTATGTTAGTATTTTTAAGACTGCTTTTTCAAGTAAGAATAGATTGCATATTGTAGTACTAGAACTATACAGCCCTGCATGCAAAGCTGGACTCTGAGTACTGAGTATCATGATCTACATGTTTGAGCTGCATGTTTATATGTATCTCCTATTGGATATTAATCTAATATGTTGATATTAACTGTAGACTACTATGTTCTTTGGGCATGTCATTGTGGACTGCTGTCATGTAATAATGGCATACCTTAAGTTTCAGACTTGTAACTTACAGTGCATTCATCCTAATGCATATCCTGTTAGCTATCTACTTTCTGTCTGTCCTCTGAACAGATGGGCAGATGTCAGGTATTGCTATGGCCATACCAGTATGTAGCTACCCACATTGTATTGTGCTGTGGGCCTGGACACTGCTGCTAGTTCCGACATATGGGGCATTCCTTAATGTGGGCCTTGCCCCATTTTCTTGCCTGTGTGAAGGACATTTCAGAAGTGGTGGCCTGCAGATTCACATACAGTGGGTGGCAATACATCACATGACAGGACATGTGGAGACAGCCAACCAACATGGGGGACACATCCCCAGATTTGTGAACAGATTCTATGTCATCAGTTCTGTTACACACATGGTGGATTGATAGCTTGACAGGGATTGTGCGGATATGCATTTAGTGTGTGACATCATGACTCACAGTGATATGTCTCTGACATACCTCTCCATGGGCACACTGTCTACAGACTGACCACATGTCTGCCTGTTATGTTTTGTGTATTCACTAGGCAGTTGGTGTCCTTGGTATATCAGTTGTGGACTCTGGGGAATGCGGTCAGTAAATACTCACTTCTATTGGTATTACCGACATCATATTCATCATAAAGATGTTACAACAAACCCAGTGAAATCTGCAACTGTCTCAATGTATGACAGCACCATGTCCGGTCTACCAATGTGTTTGTGTCTCTGTTCCCACCTAGTGATATAAGGGTTTATTCTGAGCCTAGTGAGTGGGGAATGTTATCAAAGGATTTGGCAAGATCAATGTAGACTGTAGGTGTCACCTTGCCTTCATCTACAGCACAGATAACTGATGCCAAGAGGCTGACTAGGTTGAATGAGCAGGTATGACCTACCTATCACAAAGATACACTTTGTGGGATCCTGAGTCTGCAGATTACCATATCCATGTTTATTAGGTGCATGATGATGCATTCCATAGATTCACATAACAGACTTGTTAGGCAGTCAGGGCAGTATTTCACAGGTTCTGTAGTTACACCACATTTGTTGGGAGGGGTGACTGTGGCAGTGCGCAATTCAGTAGGGACAATGCCTGAGGTGAGGCTGTGCTTTAACAGGGCACACAGGGAAGGTGCCAGGTCACTTTAGCGTTCATGTAGAACACAGTCAGGGACATTCTCAGGTCTCATAGAGGTTGTATCTTAGCCTTGGACAGTGGTGGTGTAACATGTGCTGCAGTAATACTGGGTGCCTGGTGGTGCACTGGTGTTGGGATTGGTCCTTTGGGGGGTGAGGGGTACTGTTTGTACTCATTCCCCATTTTCAGGAATACTTCCAATGAGTGAGTTTCCAGATTTAGAATTCCAATGTGCAGAAGCATGACCCTCTGATTGCCATGTCTTTGAGGCTGTCATATGTTTATGTATATTTATGTGTACATATATATATATATATGTATATATATATATATATATATATATATATATATATATATATATATATATATATATATATATATATATATATATATATATATATATATATATATATATATTTATGTCTTTATGCATATGTGTGGATATCAATGTGGATGTATATCTTTCTATGCATATATGTATCATGTATATATATATATATATATATATATATATATATATATATATATATATATCCACATATATGCATCTCCATACATATATGAATGTATATATAGACTTCCTGAATGATTCTACAGACTCCTTTCCCTGCTGTTGAATGACTGTACTAACTGATATGTTTGGGATGTCATCACTATTTTGTAGGGCTCACATGGTGTAATGGTACATTGCATTGGTGATAGTTTACAAGGCCCTGGGTCCAGGACTTGGCAGGCATTATTATGTTGTTGCAAGGCAGAACAGTTCAGCTGTGGAGGATGAGATAAGGGCTATACTTACAAGAGGTCCCTAGTTATGGCCCCTTTACCCCCATTTACACAGCCTTAGGTCAGGTGTGTTGCAGTTCAGAGTGTGGTTTCAATGTCTGAATGCACTACATACATATATATATATATATATATATATATATATGCACATATACATATATAAATACATTTTCCCTACTGTTGAATGACTGTGCTGCATGATATGTTTGAGAAAACATCAAACTTCTTTACACCTCAGATGGCTTAGTGGTAAATTGCTGTGGTTATGGTGTGCAGGGTCCTCAGTTCAAGGCTTCCACGGGCTGACTATTTTGTTGCTAGGCAGAACAAGAGCTGTTAGATACAGAGTGATTAAGGCACTTTTAAGCAGTTGTAAGTCGGTTTGCATGGGTTTGCACAGCGGTAAGCAATGCTGACTTCCGGTTAAATATGCTTACAGACAGTCAGCATTTAAAGTGCTTAATCTGTGTAGGCATTGCTTAGCGCCACGCAAACAGGCTTAATCCTGCTTACTACTGCTTAAAAGTTCTCCTCCCACTTATCTTCATGCTAATTTCTTCAAAAGAAAAGAAAAAAAGAGTGATAGGAAAGTGGTGAAAAAGGGGGCATGCAGAGGGAAAGACAATATGGAAAGTAGCTAGGGATGTGCAGGACAGGTGTAGAAAAGTTCCATTGCTGTCCATTTATTCTATAGCAACAGCTGTGCACATATACTGAATTTGGAGGTAAATTTGGACACTAACCCCTGAGGGAGGGGTGAGGTCAATGATAATGTGTCGTGAAGCCAATTAGACCAGATTATATGTGTCCTGTGGACACGTGTGTGAAATGGACAGCTATGTATAGGGAGAAATTTTTTTTTTTTGGGAACAGATTGCCTTTCTTTTTTAAGATGAGAGTGGGATGTTGGGGAAGGATAGTAGGTATATTTGGGGAGGTAGGTTTAGTTGGAGCACAGACAAGACATACATGACAGCATACAGGGGCAGTATATGAGACAAGTGCGGGGTCAACACCATGGACGGGGAGGGCTGGTTTCAAAGCAGAATCCCATGAGCCCCCAAATGGAAACAGTGGGACTGAGGTCCCTACCCATAAGCAGTTACCTCTGCACCTTCATGGCCCTGAGGGTGGCTGTGCTGGGGGCTGAGCAGGAGGGGAAGGCTGACCCTTTAATTGTGCCATGTGGCCCTCAAGCTGGTGTAGCAGATCTCCAAACTCCTTTCGGAGCTTGGTACACACAAAACCCCAGACCTGGCTTCAAGTGACAGGATCCTGTCTGTGCCTACTCCCAGTGGGGGGCCGAGCCCCATCCCATCCACCTGAAGGTGGTACAGGACCAGAAGATGAGGACATCCTGGGGTGGGTCCGAGACATGCTGGGGCCCGATGCCATGGTCAGATGAGGTGGGAGAGGTGAGTACGCTGGGACCGGCCTTCCCAAACTTGCTATGGGGTTACTGTTTTAGAACAAATGTGGGTTATAAATAGTCAACACAATCCAGGAATAGTTATAACAGCATGTGTAGATATTCCAATTAACCCAAAACAACAGATTTGGTACAGTTGCATAGCAAACAGAATACTTGCATTTATGGAACCACAGTGGCCATTACAATGGCAGGCAGATCACATTGATAGCAAGAGGCCACCAGTGATAGTATTTCAACATGGAAAATTAATAGAAACACAACTCAATATTTGTTTTACAATAGGACATATGTACCAACAGTAGGTTTGGTGTAAACATACCCATTGATTTGTTTATTTAGATTATTGTTGCAGATATGGTGGGGGGATGAAGAGATGTCAAATAACTTGTACATCCTTGCAGATTGCTCTAATCATTACTCTACAGGTATTAATACAATACCCTATGGCCTTGGTTTGGGCAGTGATATGTTTGTACACAGTGTATACTTCAACTGTCTTATAGCTATATTCTACGTCTCTTACCTGATAGACCTGTGGAGGGAATGTTTGTTAACACTACCTTGCTGTTTCTACACATATTCCCAGAGTCCTAGTTAAAATTATGCACATATCTCTCAATGTTTTCATGCACAACATCTGGACAAAGCCTGACAACATGGGGTACAAATAGTGACATATTTTGAATATTGCTCTTATAAACTTTTAGACAGTTGCAAGAGTACCAGGATTTGTTTTATATAGATTTTCTGAAGGATTTGAAGTCTGACACTCAAATGTGTGTCACTATTTGGTGACTGCAATCCTGAGATCATCCCAGACATTTGCCAGGAAAAAAAGGGACAGGAGAAAAATATGAGACAAATATCTGGAAATATTGGGAAAATCTGTACAGATGAGAGGTATGATTATGCATATAGCTTACTGCGTCTGCTAAAAATACAATCTCTGCTTCATCACAGTGAGCTCTTTAGAAACCACATTCTGTTTTTTCAGTGTTTTCTGTCTAAGTCTCTCTTGGTTGTGCAATTTGATCTTGTAATTACAACAATCTTATACAGACATTCCTAGACATATTTTTATGTAGCACAGTGTGAGATACAGTCGGTGACACAACAGTACTATTCTGATATCAGATCTTGGGGAATGCTACATGTCAGGCCATACAATACCAGAGTAAACGCTAGTCCAAGATTTAAAACTTTATTGCCAGGCAGTTACAGTTTTCTTATCTGAAAGACCTGTGGGGGGAATGTTTGTTAACATTACCTGACTTTTTCTACACATATTCCCAGATTCCTAGTTAAAATTATGCACATACCTCTCAATCTCTTCATGCACAAACTCTCGACAAAGCTTGACAACATGGGGGTCAAATAGGGAAACATATTGAATATTGCTCTTATAAACTTAGAGAGTTGCTACAGCAACATGATTTGTTTTAACATATGCTTTCTGAAGGATTAAAAGTCTGAAACTCAAATGTATGTCATTATTTAGTGACTACAATTCTGAGATATTCCAGTGATTTGCCAGGGAGAAAGAGGAATGGTCTAAAAATATGAGCCAATTATCTGGACATTCTGTGAAAATCTGTACAGTTGAAAGGTATGATTATGCATATGCATACAGCTTGCTACCAGTCCCTGGTTTCGAACCATGGCTGTGTTTGCTAAAAATGTTTGTGTTTCATCAGAGTGAGCCATTTAGAAACTGCTGTTGTTTTCTTTAGTGATTTCTATCTAAGTCTTTCTTGGTTGTACAATCAGACCTTGTACTTGTCTTATACAGACATTCCTAGACATATTTTTTATGTAGTACAGTGTGGGTAACAGTGGTTAACACAACATTACTTTTCAGAGACTGCAACACTAAATGCCATACAATACCAGAGTAAACACTACCAGTATAGGATTTAGAACTTTATTGCCAGGCAGTTATGGTTTTATTGAAATATCACCTATATGGGACTATCACTATCATATTGTCTGATTTAGTCAGTACAACCCATACACAGTTTTTTTTACTGCCAGGTGACTTTCTACTACTTTATATTTATTTGGTATGACTACTTGAAGCAGGGTTGTTACTCACCAGCCTCATGACACAGCCTTTGAAACCCACTGGCATGGGTTTCCTGATTCACAGCCCACTCAGCTGCAGCTGTAAAGGGAATAGAGAAATATTTATCCATACCTATCCATCACACACACACACAGGCTGGACTTTGGTAAACAGTTATTGATATGAATACTTACACACTGCTAGGATATCTCCCCTCTGCCTTGCTTCTTGGACCCACTCATCCAAGAGCTCCCTCTTCCTATGCTTCAAGTCAGCATAGTTGTGCTGGACCTGCTTACCAGTCTGAGGGATACCAGTGGCACTGCTGAGATCACTGGTGAGACAGTCCCAGGCTTCTGCTTTATATTGGGAGCCCTGGTACTGGCCCTGCAGCAGTCCTTGTCATAATTATTTACCAGGATTCCTACCATGACCTCAGATTCCTGTATGCCCCAGTGCTGCACCCAGAAGAGCATGACCTTGCCAACACCTGCCATACTGCCTACAGTGGGAAGCTGTAACCAATTATGAGCTGTATTCCCACATGCAGGGTTTAAATATGGCTGATTTCCCACCTTTTGCCATGACTGGATGGTTTTGAATATGCTGAGCTAAGCTATGGGCAAGCCTGCTTAGATAAGGTTGGTAGTGCTTAAAGCAGCAGGTTCAGCATTGCTTACAAATGGGCAAAGCCACTTAGCTGGGCTACTCATGGCTTAGCAGTCATATTTACACAATGCTTACACCTACTAAGCAGAGCTGTGCAATGCTTAGCATTGCTTATATTTTATTTTATAGACTATCTGCTGTATGGGATTGATTCATCATTCATTACATATTATACATTTGTTCACTGTCCCTGACATCTCCCAATGTGCTTTCATTACATTTATTCATGTGTAACTATACTGTATGGGGCAATTATGTTTATATGGGGGTTTCATAACTTTATTAAACTGACACCTCACATCTGGATCTACTAC
Organism: Protopterus annectens; assembly: GCF_019279795.1. Classification (NCBI taxonomy): domain Eukaryota; kingdom Metazoa; phylum Chordata; order Ceratodontiformes; family Protopteridae; genus Protopterus; species Protopterus annectens. The sequence goes on from NC_056736.1 coordinate 548,671,038, forward strand.
AGTACTCTGGTTAGCAAATATATGTTATTTTGTAGCTACTTATAAAAACAAATGTTTATGTACTGCTTTTACATGTAAAACGAAAACTGGTTACAGTGGGGATTGACCAAGGAATGGCTGCTTGCAAAGCATACGCTCTGACCACTACACTATTGCAGTACTGATTATGTTAGATGTCTTTTGCTATTTAACTTATTGTGCTGTTTATGCTGGACTAAGCATAGCTAAGCAATGGGCACACCCGTGCAACTACGCTTAAACTTTATTGCATGTATAAAAAAATGTATCTGTTGTGTTTTTTTATTTGAACCCTTCAGAATATCCATGTTAAAGCTAAACCTGTTATTCTATCAGTGTTCTGTTTTGTGGGACTATTGTCCCTTATGGCTTTGTCCACATTCCTTACACTGATGGGTTGGGAGGTGTGCACTATGTTCTTAAGCTAAATGTGTTATTCTATCAACTTTTGCCTTGGTAGGGATGATTGTCCCTTATGGCTTTGAACAGATTTTTTTATCCTGATGGGTTGGGGGTGTTACGAGCGTTCTTGCAGCATGTCTTCATGAATATGCATGGCGCGCTGCTGTGCTGCACGGGAATGATCCCTTCCCTGCAGGAATAGATTATTCCTGCATGGAAGTTTACTGAATCTAGGGGACAATCTGTTCCACAGGAAGTGGGTTTGAATCTACTTAAAATAAACATCCGCTGATGGCTGCTTTGTTGATACCAAATAGGTAGACAAATAATCATGATAATGTGGGCTGATGAGATGGCTAACAAACATGTGGGCAGAAGGTGTAGCAAAAATAACCAAAAAAAATTATAATACTGAACTTCTATCATCTTTCTATAAAAATTGGCAAAGATGTCTCTTTTTTCAATATTTTGTCAATGAAACTTAACTGATATTTATGTAAACTAATCAGTCATTCCTTATGAGATATAATTTAAACAAGCAATAAACCTAATACATTTTCAAGAAAACTTTGCATATTGTAAAACTCTCTCTCTATTTTTTTTTTTTAAGTACAGCTATTGATACAGATGGGCTCCCTAAGTAATGCAATAATCCTTCTTATCAGTGTTAGGAAAGAAGTAATGGAAACAGAAGCAAACTACTTATAGAAAAATAAATTACAACAGATATCCATGTTTACCTGAAATTTATAATATATTTCTGAATGCATTTTATCAGTCCATAATAAGCTCAACATTGCAAATAGATTTTGTATATGGTAAATAAATATTTAAAGGGAGAATATTCAGTCTAAAGCCAAGTTTAATGCCTCTTATAAAGTAAGGTCAGTATTATTAACTCCATGTCTTTTCATGCTGCCTATACATAGTCTGTCTTGTAAACCATTGCAGAAACTAAATGGAAACTCAGCATTACCTGAATGAAATCTGGAAAACACTTCATCATGAAAGACACAAAACAGATTACTATGCAGCAACTCTGAGAAATGCATGCCAGCAAAATTGTTTCAAAATATATTGACTTTTAAAGATTAAAACAAAAAAAAAAAGATTCTGTTCATAAAAACTACCAGCTGGATTAATACAGGACACATGTTTTCAGTATTGAACCAATTGCATGTTAATTGTATCAATATTTGTTAAAAATAATAATAATCTGTCTTATTTATAGCTTTGCATCATTAAATAAACTGACAGCTTTCCCTTTAGCTGGTTGGCATACCCTTGAGCTTTCAAAAAGACAGCATTCAATTTGCATTGTACTGTTCATGGCTATTACAGAGAACTGCACTGTCAACAGAAAGTTGTTTCGTCTTTAAGCAGGAGAGCTAGGTCAACCAAATATAAAAGTGAAGTGTTTTCTTCCACAGACTTTAAACTTTAAAAACAATCTACAGTGTGAGCCTCCGGTAAGGCCTAGAGGAAAACTAATGAGTTGCAACCTGTGGTGTTATATGAAGGTGCACTACTTTTCATCCATTTCATTCCAACAGGCTCTAGAACTTTAAGATATTTTTTAAGAGCAGTACTTAACCAGATTGCATTCAGGGGCTATATCCATGAAGAAACAACTGAGATATATTAATAAATCAGTCCAATACCTTGGCATACTTTATTATAACATTGGCTAAATACAGAAGGATAAACAATGAATACATTTTAAAATGGCAGTGTACTAAGCAAAGTCTTGATTATTTCTTGTATGAGTGCATGTGTGTGTGTGTGTGTGTGTGTGTGTGTGTGTGTGTGTGTGTGTGTGTGTGTGTGTGTGTTATGCTGTGACGAGGACTGTTCTGCTTATGAACAGCGCAACACATCATTTTTGTTTTATCTAAAAACAGTCTAAAGTATTTTTCATACATCTGAGCAGATTAATTTCTCCTAATGTTTGATGGAGGGTCACTGTAACAATTTAGTAACATTGAAGGCTTCTTTAAGGGTTATTACATTCATCAGTAGCTTTTTTCATATACAGAGTTAGAGTTCCTGTTAATTGTTGTCACCTTTTATGACTACAACAACGTGAGAGACCTGTAAGCTTGTCTTGTACCAAAGATCATTCTGTATAAATATTTGTCAACAAGTAAGAGCTACTCTTAGATTTGCAGTAGAAACCTGCATTATTTAATCGGGGAAAAAATACAAAACAGTTCACTGATAATGATGCAGTAAACAACTAAAAAAAGAAAAAGAAAAATCATAATAGTCCAGTAATAAGGCAACCACTGAACTTTTGACAATTTATTTAACACTTTCATCCAACTGAAGAAATCTGTACTTAACATTAAAGGAAAGCTCTAAATAAATTGTCAAAGGTTTTCTTGTTGCCTCATTATTAGACTATTGCACATTTGTTTTTAGTCTAAAAAGACTAGTCATGACAGTTTTAAGTTTGCTACTGTTGACACAAGAAATGATCCAAAGACAGACCAAATATCTGGCTATACAAGTATAATACTTATTCCTAATTACAGCTCATGACGGGGACCAATAATTTTCCAACATGATCTCACAAAGAAGGCAAAACAACTCCTTTTTACACCTTAAGACATAATGTATAGTATTGGACACATATTGTATGATACAATTTTAACAAATTAGAATCTTGCAACTACTCATACTATCCACATGAAAAGTACATGTATGTGAGCATATCATTATACCTTTACTAAATAAAGAAAGCTGAATCCAGTCACATCTTCAATGTAATCATCTTACAGTCATAATTAGCGATTATTTGTACTTCAGCAAACCTCATTAGGATAAGTTATGGTATAGGCACCTCTGACATCTTTTTGTTGTTTTCTGTTTACTAATATGCTTTTTTCTATTCCTGTTACACTCCCGTCTTTGACACCCCTTATGAGTCACCTTTTATCATAAAGCAGTATTTTGTAGTTTATCAACAACAGCATTATTGCAGTTCTCAAACATACATGCTCTGGGATGTCTTTATTTTGGAGAGATCATTACCATTGTTTTTGTTTTTGTCATAAAACAGTTCGGCAATAAATTTTAATTAAAGAATATACCAGTGATGGCGAACCTATGATACGTGTGTCAAAGGTGACACACCACAATGTTTTGGGTGACATGCCAGAGTTCACCAACTCCCGAGTTAGCAAAGAAATTGAACAAACAAAAATATAAGAAATATGACACCCTGCACCATCCAGAGATTAACATGGATTCTTACTATCTGTATCAACACATCATCTGTCATCATGGCAGCCACACAGTTCACATGGCTTCTAACCCCTACACTGGAAGCTCATTTTCAAGGCGCAAGCAGATATCTGCAACTGCAGTCTCCAAATAAGCACATTTATTTGAAGCCAACTTTTGCATTTGTTCCTCCTGTGAAGTGCACTGAATTATTTTGTGCCAGGAGCCAGTTCAGCAACACTGCTGCAGAGGTAAGGAAGTTATTGACCTCAAATACTATTTTGGTTTACTGTCTCAAGAGTCTGCCAAGGACAGTGTTGATATTGTTTTCTGTTCATGATTATGCAGAATGTCCAGATTTTTGCATCATATTTTTGGTCTGTTTCTCATAAAATTAGTGGCAAATAAATAAAGACTGAAGTTAGAACATATTGACAGACATTTGAGTTTCAGACTTCATACCCTTCAGAAAATTCATGCTAATGCAAAACCTGTTATTCTATCAATTTTCTAAGTTAGTAAGAGCAATATTTAAAAACTGTCCCTATTTGTGGGTCTTTTTCCGACTTTTATTTATGCCTATGTCTAGATTTCTTGCTCTAAGAAGTTGTGAGGTATGCCACTTGACTTGACTTACACATTCATTCAAACAGTGTACACTCACTCTCCTGATCTCTCTCTCTCACAAACACACACACACACACACACACACACACACACACACACACACACACACACATGCACAACATCTCTCGATCCATACATTTCAAACTCTTAGAACATGAAATCTGGACAAAGACTGAAATAAAAGTGGGACACGGTTCCAAAAATAGGGACACTTTTTAAATATCGTCCATTATTTACTGCTTTGTCCAGATTTTCTTTTCTTAGAGTTAACTCTCTAACAACTGAAAATGACACATTATTTTGGGTTGGTTTTCCAAACAAGAAATTTCTTATCCATAAAAAAATTAAAGAGGTCTTAGTCTACATGTTTTTGGGTGTGGCTTGACTATCATCCCCCAATATATGACACCTTAAGATTGACCCTATAGCTGCCTGCTGCCTGGAAGCAGAGTCTGTAGTGTACGGTGTACCAATCCCCATGGGTGCTGGATAACTTTCAGTCTACCGTACTTAATTTGTTGCCTTGGTTGCACTTCGCATTATCAATAAAACCTCGCAAGTTGCAATGGCTGAATCAAAGCATTGGGATTCTGAATCTGAAAGCTGTATAAAGGCAAAAAAAAACAAGTATCACTGTTCATTCAATGATGAATGGTTAAAAGAAGATGATTTTAAGGATTGATTGGGGAAGAAAACAGAGTCTGAAGCAGAATGCAAAATTTGCCATCACACATTTACAGTAAAGTATGAGGTCAGCAGTACTGCATGCAACACTGGAGAAACATAATAAAAATATAAAGCAGATTAAGCAAAATACAGTCAAGATGAGCTTCTTCATAAAACCAAATATAAAGAGGACGATCTTATAACAGCTGCTGAAGTAACTCTAACTTATCACAGTGTTAAGCATCATCACAGTTATGCAAGTCAAGATTGCGGTAACAAGATAATGGGAACTATTTTCCCAGACTCTAGCATTGCAAAAGAGATCACATGCAGCAGAATGAAAGCAACTAATATAATTGAAAATGTTCTCACTCCTGCTTCACAAGAACAGTTGATCTCTGACTTACAAGAATCAAAGTACTTTTCAATAGCAACTGACTCTTCAAACAAAGGAAGTGTTAAAACTTTTCAGTTAAAGTGCAGTATTTTTCAAAAAAATAAGGAATAAAACATGGATTGCTAGACTTTTATGAAGATTCAGATGAAAGCAGTGAGGTGATAATGGGTAGATTAGTTGAAGTGATAGAGAAAAATGGAATGGACATAAGCTGAGTGTCTGCATTTTCTGAGGATAATGCTATAGTGAATTTTGGCAATAAGATTTCTGTATATGAGAAACTGAAAAAAGAAATTCTGAACTCATTTTGGTGAATTGCAAGTGCCATATTCTGCATAATTGTGTTAATCAGGCATGCCAAACTTTGTCAATGGATGTTGAGCGTCTCATTCTCAAAGTGTATGCTGAATTTTCCGTATATGCCAAATGAACTGCACAGCTCCAGTCATTTTTCAAGTTTGTCGAACTTGAATATCAAGACATTTTTCATCATGTACCAATGAGATGGTTAGCATTATTTCCAGCACTTGAAAGAATGCTTCTGGTATGGCCTGCTTTGCAGTCTTAATTTGTTTCAGTGAGAGAAGATGAATGCCACAAAGTAATTTGTGATGCCTTTAGAGATGAAGAAAGTTAGTCCATACTTAGACTATACTGCTGTTTCTTACAAAATGTCATGCAGATCTTTCAAAGTAGTGTGCTAATGTTAGAGTTGGATCAAACTACTAGTTCCGAAATGCATGATATTATGGTTGGAGTAAGACAGCAAATTGCAGATCGCAAACAAGACAAATTTTATGGAAAGGCTGCTGCAGACATGCTTAAAATAATTCCACAGGATAATAAAAGGCACTTTGAAGCTGATGCTGATCAATTCTACAATGTGTTTAAACTGCCTAGACAAGTGGTATAATTACCAGGATTCAGAATTTCAGGCAAAGCACTTTAACCTTGAAAGAACCAATGACATGGAGCTTATTCGAGGAACTGACAGACAAGTTGCACATTGACATCGACAAAGGTAAGTACTATAAGTACTATAATGACTGCTGTATTCTGCGTGATGTCCAAACAGAGCTGGTGGAAAAAAATGAATGAATGGTCGATCAACGGAAGGATTTTTTTAGCAAAACTGACACATAGGAAGTGTGGTGAGGAACTCTTTAAAGTTGTACCCTTTGCATTTTCTATACGTGTTGAATTCTTCATATAAACAAACTTTCAGTGTAATGAATTCTTTGTGGACCAAAGAAAGAAATTGCCTGGAACTTTGTGTTTTGTGAGCTGAGCTGCAGGTGTGCAAAAATTTGAGGTACAGTTGTTCTCAGCTTTATGAATTCTTGATGAAGACACCCAAATTGTTGGCAGCTGCAAGATCTGATCACAAATATACTTTTAAGGGCAAGTAGTTTTGTGACTCTACCAAAGCACACAGAATGAACGTTACAGTTGTATTATTGTTTTAACCTTTACCTGTACATAGTATTCGTTGTACAATCATTATGAATATTAACATATCAAAGACTGATAGTCTCTGAGTCGGACAGCACTTAGGCCAAACAATATGGTTTGTGTTTAACATTAAAATAGCATCTCCAGGAATTAGCCTTATGTGAGGTGGCAACCCTATTAAGGACTAATAAGAAGAGTAGTTTGACCGAAAGCAAGTCTATTAAGAGTGGACCACAGTGCCATGAAATAAATATGCAAGTACTCTCAAAACTTAAATATCTCTACACAGATCAGCCACAATGAAAGGTTTAAAAATATTTAATAATAAATAATAAAAGTACAAGACAATAGTAAATATATATTCACAGTGACATCTAAGTTCAAAACCACAGTAAATATTTAAAATATTGCAGTACAGGCTCAAACAAATAAAAAACATCTACACTAAACATTGCCATATTCCTGACTGTATCTAATAGAAACTGACTTCATTAGAGCAAAGCAGATATTGTGGCAAATGGTTCTTGTCAGGTCCAAGACTGAATACAGAATGCTTTGTCTCACTAAGAGACTTCTCAAAATAATATCTAAAACATTGCTGCTGGGATAGCTTGCATAATAACATCAGTTCTTGTCATCTGACTCTACTAAGCTAGGATATAACCTCTTGTGATATTTTGCTACCCTTGTTTTCTCTAGGCAACTTACCACTGGTATTCTGTCATTTTGACTTACTGGCTACCCCACCTTTCATTCTCCACCTTGCCTCCATGGACATCTATATACTACATGGCCCCACTGGTTAAAACATATAGCCCTTGATCCTGGCCATGTACCTGAATTAGTGTCTTCCCCTGTTACTGTCAGACTCTGTTCGGGCAGTATAGGTGACCCACCATGGGTTCCCTTAGACCTATGTGCAGCACTGTGTATCTTTTTCCTGTGCAGTGATGCCCTGCTTGCTAGGTATAGTTCTCCCTTTTTCCCTAACCCATCTGCTGTGTTACATTTTCTATCTGCTAACCAGAATCTCATGTCCACAGGCAAAGTGCTAAGGGCTTGTTCCCTCACTAAAAGGTCTGCCAGCCCTTTAAAATTGGTGACCTGACACCTACTCACCCACCTATGAAAATAAGTGCTTAGTTCAGCAATATATTCAAGCATACTTTCATCTGCTTTGCATCTATGCTCAAGAAACCTTTTTCAATAAGGTTCAGGTGTTATCTTACAACACTCTAATAAGCAATGTCTAACAGTATCATAATTTAGGCAATCAGTATCAGACGATTTAGAAACAGCAGTTGCAGCTTTACCATGGAGTAAGTGGGTTAGGAGCCATACCTAGAGCCCATGGTCAACATTATACTTTTTACATACCCTTTTAAACATATGAATAAACTATCAAAATTATCACCCTCTGTAAACTGTGGAAGAAATTTACTGACCTTTATTGAATCTGGGATTTGGTTACTCCCTTCCCCATTACCTCCATGACCCTGGTTAATAGTCAGCATTTCCTTTTCATGTTGCCTCTGCCTCTCATTTTCTTCAGCCTCCAAATGATGCATTTTCTCTGACTCTATTTCTAAATGTTTAGCCTCCAGTTCAAGTCTCTTTAACTCCAGATGGATTTTTAAGTCTTCTGAGTCAAGTTGAACTATCCATTTTCTGGGAGTTGTACATCCCCACAGACAGTCTGGTTGTCCTCCTGCATGCTGGTCTGTGATGCAGCTGCAGTTAAGGCTGCAACCACTCCTTTTTTAGTAAGTTTGGCATGCTCCAGTCCTCTGGATTGGCATATCTCAGCCAACTGGCTCCTTGTCCGCTTGCCATAATCCTCTGCTGACATCATTACCTATTCTTTCTGACTAACTAAAGTAACAAACAACAAATACAACTACTGTGATATAAAACTCTGAATGTCTGCTGTGTGGCTGGTTAAGAGTACAAACACCTTTAGTGACCACTCTTTACAGGCTAGAGGAGTTCAATAGCCACACCCCTGAATCCTAATATGTGATGTGGTGATTGTACCACTGCCATCCAATTAATATGAGATGAGCCTACACTGGGCCAGTAATCAAGGAGCTTCAATCCTCACAACTGGCAAAAGTGGGGGTGTTCACTGAGAAGATAGCAAGTACCCACACAGTAATTCAATATGCAGCTCTCTGCATTTAGTGTAACTTCCCTTAAGAGCAGGCAGAGACCACTGTCAGTCCGAGGCTGGTTTCTCTACCTTTCTCCAGATCCCCAATAAGACTCCTCACTGGCACAGCTATAGAGCTGAGTCCATATTCAGGGTTCTAAGCCAAGTCCTTCAATGCTCTCTCTGTCCATCCAGTGCTTTGTGTCCCTGCCCAAGTAGCTGCCGCATGCACACACTGTGATTTTTTGATTTGCACATACACACACACATGGCAAAGACTGACACAGGTTTACTAGCTATGCACCTTTTGCCCAGACTATAAGGTAGTTTTCACTGCCACCAGAACCCTTCTGTCAGCTACCTTAAGGCCCTTAAGAAAGGGTATCCAGTCTTATTGTGTAATATTAATATTAACACCAATGGTAGTTTGACCAAGAGCAAGGCTATTAGGAGTGGTCCACAGTGCCACCAAATAAATATGCAAGTACTCTCAAAACTTAAATATCTTAACACAGATTGCCCAAAATGAAAAGTTTAATTATATTTAATAATAAATAATAAAAGAACAACACAATATTAAATATATATTCACAGTGATATCTGAGTTCAAAACCACATGGAATATTTAAAATAACATTGCAGTACAGGCTCAAACAAATAAAGAAAAACATCTAAACTAAACGTTGCCATATTCCTGACTCTATCTAAGAGAGTTATACTGTTCCCTAGAAACTTACTTCATTAGAACAAGGAAGATGTTGTGGTGAATGTTTCTTGTCAGGTCCAAGACCGAATACAGAATGCTCTGTCTCACTAAGAGACTTTTCAAAATAATATGTAAAACATCACTGCTAGGATAGCTTGCAGAATAACATCCCTTCTTATCATCTGACTCCTAGTTCCCAGGCCAAACAAAGAATGATAGCAGCTGGTAGCATTTAGCATCTACCTGTAAAAATAAATAGACAATGGCTTTTCTTCAGATCTTTGGCATATGCTGGAAGTCATAAAACAATTGCATTCCTTCATGCTTTCAAGACTAGTGATTAGTTCACTCTAAAGACAATACAGACAGCTTCCTAGCATTGCCTTTATGTCTCTTGCTGCATTGAGAACTGAAAGATACCAACTTTTATGGCCTAGCCTATGAAGTAATTTAATTTCAGACACTTTTCTAAAGTTTGCTGGACTGAGGCTAACCTCCTGTATTCCATTTTCCAATGTTAAAATGCACATATCCAAAGAGTTACAATAGTGCATGTACATTTCTGTTCTCTTCCAGTAGGGCACACTGTGGTTACATCTCAAACAGCACTTTGCAAATACCTTTTCAATACACACATCTGTATAAGCAGTTTGATATACACACAACATACAGTGTTAATACATTTGTAACACAAGCATCCTGTATAAATCATTTCTATATTCACCAAATACATGTAATTATTTACAAAATTCCAGTTAGCTATGCTGGCAGTATCTCCTTTCATCACACTTTTTTCCTCTTTTGATAACTCAAGCTAGTTTTTCAAGTGACCCTTTAGAAATGCTGTTTTAGCAGAATGAGCCTATCTGGGAATACATTACTCCATTCCCTGACTGGTAATTCCAGCTGTCTTTGCATTACTGACACCACTACAGTGCTGTACTATCTTATCATATGTCTGCAAACCTAGGCTCCACCATATTAACTTTGGATTTTGCTGGCTGGATCCCTGTAGCCATAAATCCCCTTCAGACTCCTCCTGCCTTCTATTGCTAATGCTTAGCACCAGGGCCTCCCTATCATGGTAAGGTTTCATGGTGTTAACATGGTACAATTTGTGACCTTGACTCCTGCCTAGTAGTTCCACCATGTAGTTATCATCACCGACCTTCCTTACCACTTTGAAGGGTCTTTCCCAAGCTGCCTGCAGCTTATTGCATCTGACAGGAATGAGAACTATAACCTGTTGTCCTACAGCATGCTCTCTGGCTTGACCATTCCTGTCATACCAGACTTTTTCTGCTGCTGGGCTTCTGCCAGGTTTTCCAGAGCCATGCCCATGAGTTCCCTGAGCCTTGTCATGAGGTTTAGGACATATATCACAACAGATTCCTTGTGGGATTCACACTCGCCCTACCACTCATCATTAATCAAATCTAGAGGTCCCCTCACCCTATGCCCATGCAGCAACTCAAAATGTCAGAAACCTGTAGATTCCTGGGGCACCTCTCTGTAAGCAAACAACAAATGTGGCATATATTTTTCCCACTCCCTCTTAAACTGGTCTGCAAATGTCTGTAGCATGGTCTTTAGTGGAGAGTTTAACCTCTCCACCTGAACATTAGTCTGGGGGTGGTAGGGAATAGTCTTTAGGTGCTTCACCTCACAATGCTTCCACAGACAAGCCAGCAGGTCTGACATGAAACTGGCACCTTTGTCAGTCAGTATTTCTTTTGGGAAACCTACACTGCTGAAAATCTCTACCAAAGCATTTGCCACTTTTTCTGCCTCAGATAGATAGGTAGATCCACTGTCTCTGGGTATCTGGTAGCATAATCTACTACCACTAGGATATACTTCTTCCCTGTGGAACTTGGGGTACTCACAGGCCCCACAATATCCATAGCTACCCTCTGAAATGGCTCATTAATCACAGGCAAAGTCATCAATGGAGCTTTAACCTTGTCTCCTGCCTTGCCTACTTTTTGGCACTGCTCACAGGTCCTGCAGTACCCTGCTACATCCCTTGAAATCACCAGCCAATAAAGGTTCTGTGTAATACATCTTTTTGTACACTTTATGGTCATATGACCTGCAAAGCGAATGTCATGGGCTATGGCTAGAAGTGCCAACCGATAGGCTCTGGGCACTAGCAAATGCAATAACACTTTGTCCCACTATTCAGATTCCCCCTTTCCCTGAGAATCAAGGGCCTCCCTGGCTACCATCCTCTATCCTTGTAATGTAGGGTTTGAGAGCTGAGCCTGTCACACCTTTCTCTTTGTAACCATCCCAGCTCCCCTTCCAGAGAAAGCCTGGTATCCTCTGACAGCAGTGCCTCTCTGTCAGCCTGGGTACTACTACTCCTCACGTCTGCCCTTGCAGTCACTCTATCCAATGGAACATCTGTACCCACAAGCAGCTGTAGCTCACTGTCAGTCTCACTGCTAGAGGGTAGCTCCCTCCTTGAAGTGCCCACCTCACCAGTCCTGGTGTCAGGTGTGCAGACTGTCTGCATCCATTCCAGGCTACCAGACCCACATGTCTTTCTCCAAGCCTGACTGCGTATAACTGCATGCATACAATGTACTGCATTAGCAAAATTATTCCCTATCAGGACATCTGCAGGGATATCCTCAAACACACCTACTTGCTTGCTTCTTTTTCCACCCTCCCAGTGAAGATGAACCTAACCAAAGGTATTTGGAATGGGGTCCCTCCTAAAGCTCTAACTGGAGTAGACCACCTAAGCAAGTAGTACTCCTCTTTAACCATTACAGGCTTCACAATGTCTATGTCAGTGGCTGTGTCTGTCTTAGCAGTGGCCTGTTCTCCATCTAGTAAGATAGGATATAACCTCTTGTGGTAATTTGGTAGCCTTGTTGTCTCCAGACAAGTTGCCACTGGCATTCTGTCATTCCCACTTTCTGGCTCCCCCATCTTTCATTCCACACCTTGCCTCTGTGGACATCTATATGCTACATGGCCCCACTGATTGCATTTAAAATATTTAAACCCTGATCCTGGCCATTTACCTGAACTAGTGGCTTCCCCTGTTACTGACAGACTCTGCTGGGGCAGTTTATGCTGCCCAAACATGGGTTCCCTTAGATCCATGTGCAGTAGTAGGTATCTCTTTTCTGTGCAGTGTTGCTCTGCTTGCTAGGTATAAGTATCTCTTATTCCCCAACTCATCCGCAGTGTTCCATTGTCTATCTGCCAACCAGATTCTCATGTCCTCAGGCAAAGTGCTAAGGGCTTGTTCCCTCATCAAAAGGTCTGCCAGCCCTTCAAAAGTGTTGACCTAATACCCATGCAATCATCTATGAAAATAAGTGCTTAGTTCAGCAATATATTCACATACACTTTCATCTACCTTTCATCTATGCCCACAAAAACTTTTTCTATAATCTGCAGGTGTTAACTTAAAACACTGTAATTAAAAATGTTTAACTGTATTACAATTTAAGCAATCAGTATCAGACAATTAAGAAACAGCAATACAGCTTTTTCATGGCGTTATGATATCAGGAACCATACCCAGAGGTCTTGGTCAGCATTATACTGTTTACATACCCTTTCAAACATATGAATAAAACTATCAAAATTATCACCCTCTGTAAATTGTGGAAGACATTTGCTGACCTTTATTGCTTCTGAGTTTCAATTACTCTTTTCCCCATTACCTCCATGACCCTGGCAAAGAATCAGCATTCCTTTTCATGCTGCCTCTGCCTCTCATTTTCTTTGGCTTCCAGACATCTCAGTGTCTCATTTTCTTCAGCATCCAAATGCCACAGTTTCTCTGCTGAATTTATTTCCAAATGTTTGGCCTCCGATTTAAGTCTCTTTAATTCCAGATTAATTTTTAAGTCCTCTTAGTAAAGTTGAATTGTCCATTTTCTGAGATTTGTACATGCCCAAAGACAGTCTGGTTGTCATTCTGGTTGCTGGTCTGTGATGCAGATGTGGTTATGGCTGCAATCATTTCTGTTTTAGTCAGGTTGGCATGCACCAGTACTCTGGCTTGGCACATCTCAGCCAACTGGCTCCTTGTCAGCTTGCCATAATCCTTTGCTGACATCATTCCCTTCTCTCCCTGACTAACTAAGCTAACAAAAAATAAATAAAACTACTGTGAGATAAAACTCAGAATGTCTAGCATGTGGCTCCTTGAGAGTACAGATACTTTCTTTAGTGACCACTGTTTACAGCCTACAGGAGTTCAATATCCACAACACTGAATCCCAATATGTGATGTGGTGATCCCTTCACTGCCAGTCAATTAATAAATGACAACCCTCCACTGGAGCATCAATCTTCACCACTGGCAACAGTGGGAGATATTCACTGAGAGGATGACAAGTGCACACACAGTATTTCCAGATGCAGTTCTCTGTATCAAGTGCAATTTTCATTAAGAACACACAGACACCACAATCAGTCCAGGGCTGGTTCCTCTACCTTTCTGCAGATCTCCAATAAGACTCCTCACTGGCACAGCTATAGAGTTGACTCCTTAACCAGGGTTCCAAACCAAGTCCTACAACACTCTCTCTGTCCAACCAGTGGTTCATATCCCTGCCAAAGTACCTCACACTCACACACACACACACACACACACACACACACACACACACACACACACACACACACACACACACACACACACACACACACACTCTTTGAAGATTTTTGATTTGTACATGCACACACACCTGGGAAAGGCTGGCACAGGTTTACTAGCTATGCCTCCTTTTGTACAGAATATAAGGTAGTTTTAACTGACACCAGAACCATTCTACCAGCTATCTTAAGACCCTTAAGAAAGGGTTCCAAATCTACTGTGTAACAATATGAATACCAATGGTAGTTTGACCAAGAGCTAGGCTATTAGGGTGGCCTATAGTGCCACCAAATAAATATGCAAGTACTCTCAAAACTTAAATATCTCTACACAGATTGGCCACAATGAAAGCTTTAAATATATGTATTAATAAATAAAAGAACAAGACAGTACTAAATATATATTCACAGTGACATCATAGCTCAAAACCACAGGAAATATTTAAAATAACATTGCAGTACAGGCTCAAGCAAATAAAGAAAAACATCTAAACTAAACTTTGCCATAGTCTTGACTGTATCTAACAGAATTGTACTGTTCCCTAGAAACTTACTTCTTTAAAGCAAGGCAAATGTTGTGGTTAATGGTTCTTTTCAGGTCCAAGACCGAATACAGAATGCTCTATCTCACTAAGAGACTTCTTAAAATAATATGTAAAACATTACTCCTGGGATATCTTACAGAATTACATCACTTCTTGTCATCTGACTCCTAGTTATCAGGCCAAACAACCACTGACAGCAGCTGGTAGCATTTAGCATCTACCTGTAAAAATACATATACAAGGGCTTTTCCTCAGATCTTTTGCAGATACTGGAAGTCATAAAACAATTGCATTCCTTTATGCTTTTAAGCCTAGTAACTAGTTCACCCTATAGACAATGCAGACAGCTTCCTACCGCAGACATAATATCTCTTGCTGAACTGAGAACTGAAAGATACCAACTTTTATGGCCTAGCCTATCAAGTAATTTAATTTCAGAAGTTTGTCTAAAATTTGCTGGACTGAGGCTAACCTCCTGTATTTCATTTTCCAGCATTAAAATACACACATCCAGTTACAATAGTGCATGTACATTTCTATTCTCTTCTAGTAGGGTACAATGTGGTTAAATCTCAAAAAGCACTTTGCAAATACCTTTTCGACACACACACATCTGTACAAGCAGTTTGCTATCCATATGACATACAGTTCTAAAAGATTTGCAATCCAAGCATCTTGTATAAATTATTTTGATAGTCACCAATTACATATAATTATTTACAAAATTCCAGCTAGCTATGCTGGCAGTATCTTCTTTCATCACAAAGGGCAAGTGATCCGCATTTCTAAGAGTGGGTTTGTTTTACATTCCTTTCAACTCTCCTGTTTAATCTCTCCTAAAACTGGAGACTTTTTACACTTAATAATAACAATAGTTACATTTATAGACTTAACTTACTTTAGAAAATGTATATTAATTGATGTTCATTTTATTCCATTTATATTTGGGGAAAGGGGAGTGACACCAGCAGAGTCAATTTAGGGCATTTTCTGAATTTTTGACACCCCAAGCCAAATGCTTTGACATCACTGGAATATACTAAAACTATAAGATAAAGTATAATTACTATAGCAATCAAACTCTGAAAAATATTAGTTAATTTATTTCCAAACACATTTCATAACCAGGTAAATAATGCCCATTTTGTTTCAGTTCTGGTTAGAATTTTAGCATGCTCCTCTGTGTAATCAGCTAATTTTTCTTGTACATCATGGAAATCAGAACAGCAACAGTGCTTTTCCAAGAGACTGATGCCCACCATAGAAGCCAATATCATATTCTGGGATAATCTATTTTGCAACAATACAACCCTCATTTTAGTCATCCCTCTGTTAGTCATACAAATAAGTTGAACAGTTTTTGAAACTAGTTCATTTGTTAAATATGATAAAGAATACAGTTCAGCTATAGTCCTACATATATCATAATGAGGGAGAAAGAAAGTCAGTATATCTTCAGTTGGGTGTATTGATATTTTGTTTGTGAACAGGCCAGTTGGTGGAGACCAAATATGGTCAATCTCTTTTTAATTTCAATAAATCTTTTGGGTTTCTAACATCATAACGGGAATGGACCCTGTTCCTAAGTCAAAGTATGATTAAAGTTCATGAAATTAGTATTGTTTCACTCTTTGATGTCAGCCAAAAGTGCTCTTCGCAGTACCCGCAATGTGCCCAGTAATGACTCCTTTTGCAATTCGTACGGGGTTACATGTATTGGTAGCATATCTAAATATGATTGTACACTCTTTTTTCTACAAGACTCGTTGCTCTTACTACTATTGGAACTATCTGGGTAATTTTCTTCCAAATTGCTCTTGTTTCTGCTAGCAAATCCTGATATTTTATAACTTTGTGTCTCTTTGTATGAAGGACACTGTAGTCACTGGGTGTGGCAATTTCAATTATTAATGCTTTTATCTTCTTTTCTTGGACCACTATATCTTGTTTTCTAGCATCTGTCTTTTGAACTGTTGGTAATGGATGATCCCATGTGAGGTAGACTATCATTTTCTATGATGCTTTGTGGTTCATGTTTTCAGTGTTTCTCAGCCACTTCAATACCATAATGTTTGCACAATCCCCAGTGCAACAGTCTTGCCACATTATTATGCCTTTCAGTATACAGTGCTTCTGCCATTAGTATGTCGCAACCAGTAACGAGGTGTGCAACTGTTTCCAATTCCGTTTTCCAAAACCTACATTTGTCTGTTTCTCTCACATGTTCAATGGACTTTGTAAACCAACGTATATGTAGTCCACTGTCTTGTGCCGTCAATATTAACCTTTCATCTCTTGGTTTGTATTCACCTCTCCTTAACCATTCCTGCATTAATTCCTGATCAGCATGAGGTTCTTCCAGAATTTTTCTGTACTTGCCACTATATTTATACATTTTCCACATTTCTTGCCTTCTCTTCTGATCCTTCACCTTAAATTCTTTCTTTTGTTTTTTGGCACATTCAGTTGCTGCCTGATTTTTGTCTACTTTTGGTTTAATTGCCATTCCTGCTTGATGCCAATATGCTTCTGCTAAGTTAAGCAGAGAAGCCATCTTAGATTTATTCTCCTTTTGTTTCAAAACTTTCACTAGGTTTGGGTGTTGTGAGGTCAGCAGATATGTGCGGCGTCCCACAATTGCAGATCTATACATGTAATATATTTCAAGGAGGTCCATCCCTCCTTCTGAATGGGGAATATATAATCTTGGTATGCACTGATTTTTATAAATCATCAGGTGAGCATGAAACATCCTTCTTGTTTTCCTGTCTAATCTATCCAGCATGTTTTGAGGACAGTCAGTCACTCCAAAACTACAAGTTAGGACAAGAAGATCAAATTGGTTTATAGCTTGGATTTTGTTCCCAAATGTCAGCGCTGTATTCAGGAATAATTTAGGTCTTTTGAAATATTTCTTACTAAGTTTTATTCGCATTTGTTTGTGTTTTATTGTTGATCCTTCATCAATTCCCAAATATTTATGCACTTCTTCATGCTCAAGTTCTTTTATATCACATTCTTCACCCCCAACCTGATGTTTTCCTGTTGTTTCCTACTTTAAAGGTTGCTTTTGAACATTTATCAAGACCAAATGACATCGTTATATAGTCTGAAAAAGTTTTGACAACTTGCAGTTGTCTTTTCAGTTCCTCATCTGATGAGCTATACAGTTTTAAATCATCAACAAAGAGAAGATGAGAAGTCTTTGTTGTTTTTTAGGAGCCAAATTATAGCCATGGCTTAAGCTGTTAAGTAGACAGCTTAATGAGTTAAGGGCAAGGCAGTATAGCAGCGGTGACAAAGAGTCACCCTGGAATATCCCCCTTTGAAATTTTATCCCTGGGATAATAATTTGTCCTTTATCATGGCTTAATTGCAAAGTGGTCCGCCACTATTTCATGGTCACTGTAATGTACTCGATCAGTGCAGGATGTATCTTACACGTTTTTAAGCACTCTTTTATCCATGAATCTGGGATACTATCAAATGATTTTTGTAGTCAACCCATGCCATACTTAGAGTCTTCCCCTGTCTACAGTTCTCCACTATGACTTTATTTAACAACAAATCATCCTTTGTTCCATATGACTTTCTTTTATTGCCCATTTGTTCTACTGCCATAATGGATTTTTCCTCTAAATTATATAAACTCTGTCAACATCAATTCCCATGTATAGTTTATACGTCGTCGGAAGACAAGTTATTGGTTTATAATTTTTAGGGTAGATTGTAGGTTCACCCTTAAGTAGGAGCATTGTTTTTCCTTTTGTTAGACAGGTTCATGTCTGTTCAGGGCACACATATAAATAGTTCTTACGCATGGTTAAATCTTTGTGCAAAGATGTTAATACTTTTAGCTAAAAGTTAGGTACTGCATCTGAGTCTGGGGTTTTCTAATTAGGGACTTTTCTTAACTTTGTTTCAATCACTTTGGCTGTTACTTCATCCCATTTCATATCCTGTACCTTTAAACTTCTTATTATTTCTTTAACTTCTTCTATCCATTTAGCATCTTTGTTATGTTCCCACAGCATCTTCATAGATATCTCTCTAAAATGTATTTATTTCTTCTTTTTTTGGCAGTCTTTCAATTCCTTTTACCATGTTTCCCAATTCTCTATAAAACTTTTTGGGTCATCAATAAATTGCTTATTTTGTACTTTTCCTTTATGTTTATGTTCATATCTTCTAAGTTGTTCCACCTGTGCTGAAATTTTTAGTTTGTTATTTGTGATAGCACCTGATAGATCCTGGTCTGTTCTAATATTGTGCATTGCTTTTATCACATATATCTTTCTTAGTAGTTTTGTTGATCTGTTCTCTCTTCTGTAATCTTCTAACAGTGACACTTCTTGTCTTAACTGCTTTATAGTTTTCTCTCAATATTTCCATGATGGTATTCAATTTCTCCCCTTCCTTTCCCTAACTACCCTGTGTTCTTGTGGTAGAACTTTATCAATTATTAATTTAGCTGCACATTAATATATGCTGGAGGGTTGGACTAATGTAGCCCCAGACCAGTTAGTGGGGAAGCAGGGATAGGCACAATCTCCACAAATGTAATGATGATCAGTTAGCATACTCACATATTGCCCCCAGTTATATGATTTTAGAATGAGTTCATTTAAAACATGTTCATTTCAAATCACATTACATTTGCTGTAGCCTACGTAAGCTGTTTCTGGCTTACATAGCATGTGTTTCCTGGAGCAGATACTGCTAGTTGAAAATATATCTTTTTTGAAAAATATTTGTTTTTTTCCTAAACAACCACTGTTCAAATTCCATTTGAAGAGCTGGAACTGGAATTGTAGGAATGCCAAATCTGGAGTGTTCAGGCATAAATGCACAGATCCAACAACTGCTGATGTTAATATTTGCTGCATATCGATGCAGTACTTGCACAAATAGGTTTTTTTCCTTTTCAGCTGGAGATGGAGTTAGAACCTTCAGGAGTGATGGGATTAGGAGCAGGTGGGGTATCATCCTTCTTCTCCATGTATACCAGGCAGGTCTTCTTAAAGTGGGAATCATGGATCCAAGCTGGTAAGCCAACACACCAAGCAGCAGTGTGCATTGTAAGTAGAACAAGGTACAGTCCCCTCCACCTGGCCCCCAGGGAATATTTTCACTGAAAGTCTTTAAAAAAATGACTTCCCAGGCTACAAATTATGTCAGGATTGAGCTGAAAACTGAAGAAGGATTTCACAAGTTCTTTGATGCAACGTATGCAAAACAGAAACAAGTTTTGAACAATAATTCAATAGCACATCATCAGATAATGAGAGCTCCACATTTTGGACAAATGGAGCAGATGGCATTCTCATAGTATAGTACATAAGAATATCACGTGGTATGAAATTTTTCTTTGCATTTATAATTCTGGTTGTACTCATGAGAAGCCAAGGCAGTGCATCAGGCCACCTTAGACCATTTTCCCATCCTAATTTTTATGACCTGATTAATGTGTTCAATTAAGTCAAATGACTACGGTGGACGTGGACAGTGAAGTTGCACATTTACTTTAAAAGTCTGACACAATTTCTTTATGATCTCTGCAGTGAAGTGTGTCTCACATCAGAATTAATAGTGTGTGGTACCACAGACCTTGATACAAATTCTTTTAAAGTTTTTTTACTACAGTGTCTATATTATTTTAGCTTTTGGATAAGCTTCTACCGAAGCTGAAAACATGCAGACAATGACTAAAATGCATTCAAAGCTGTTATATGACTTCAGCTGGGTGAAAGGAATATAACATTTCATCTCATGTGGCAGTTAAGAGTATTTTAAAATACATACCTAAGCATTAAGAATTACAGAATATAAAATAAGAACTTAAATTCACTATAATGTGTTTTTTTCTATTCCTATTATAAAACACAGTATTTTTCTGCATATATAAACAGGGAAATATGGTCTTGATTAGTAATAATTTATATATGATTGTGTGTGTGTGTGTGTGTGTGTGTGTGTGTGTGTGTGTGTGTGTGTGCATATATCTTCGTGTGTGCCTATGTATGTGTGCCACTGTATGGTGTAGTTATCGATATAGAGATGTGTGTGTGTGTGTGTGTGTGTGTGTGTGTGTGTGTATATATATATATATATATATATATATATATATATATATATATATATATATATATAATGATTATGGCCCATTTTATGCATGTAATATTTATTAGACAGAAACATTGCAGCATTGAATAATATTTATTGTGTATATATTTAAAATAACTCAGGTCTCTCGAGAAGTAGAATTAAAGGTATTTCTAATAACAGTTACAATAATAAAAGTAGAATGTACTGCTGATGCATAGCCTAACGTCAATGAATGAGATGCATATGATATGATTATAGGTATATATGTGCACAAACACAAAAAAGTAGAGATTGCGAGCATATGTTTCTCTGTTAAGAATACAGTAAAGTTTTCCAACTAATAAAAATCACTAAATTCTCTTCTGGAAGGTATAGTATACATGTCCATAGATGGGTATATTAACTGTCAGTAATATTGACACTCTACATCTGATACTGACTTGATTTGTAGAATAAAGGTGATAATACCATCTAAGTACTAGAACCTGATCAAAATAAACAACATCACAAAATAAAATAAAATATAGCATAAACACCTTTTGAAAGTCCAAGTTCATCTTCATCTGTGGAAAATGAATGTGACTTGGAAATAAAACAGTACTTACCAATACAACTACCATAAGTTGCAACAGTATGCATAAAAATATTGAAAAAATCAGACGTACCAAGTATAGATGTGAACTGGTATCTCAGATAATTCAACTGCACAAACACCCACAATAAATCAACGGGATCAACAACAGAAAAATGTCCTTACCTTGCATTGATTAAAAATCATGTTAAGACTGCACTGCTCCTGAATGTGGTAGCATTCCATGGCCTGTGGTGATGTTAACTAGCTCAGTGCAACTATATACCACATATAATTACAGATAAGCCATTTGCAATAAATATGATCCTTCCAGCAATAATATTTGGTCTATTTATCTGTGTCACTGTGTCTTTAAATATCTATCTATCTCTTTAGATATGCAGAGATACACACACTATTCTAAAAATGTAGACTTGTATATGTACTAGAACTGATTGATCCTTAGAACCGATATTTGCTGGGATTCCATAGATTTTAATAATAAATTGCCTAAAGGTGTGTTCTAAATATTCACATATTGCCCTTTATTCCATAGCATAAGTAATTAGACAGTCTGTTTCTCATTTTCAACACCATCCATGAAAGTAATTATTTAGTAGCCCCCCCCCCAACATTAAAATATTGCCTTCCAGGTTTGTTGATTTTGTTTAGGTTTATGTCAGCCATCTTTATATTCATTTTATGAGAGACACTTACTCAGTTGCCAGCCATGAAGGCAAACAAGCTTCAGTCTTACCTAATAGAAACCAGTTTTTTTATCTAATGCATACTTCCTGCTGGAAGGTGACATTTAATTTATCCATGATGCTTGCAAATATATTTACTTTTATTTTATTATTTTATTATTATCTCACTAGACCTCAAGAAACTAAATGCTACCTTGCAAACCATTACCAACACTCCTTCAGGGTAAAATAAAGTTTTAGTTCATTTTAATGCATCTTTATTTGTGCTGTCGTATCAAAACTAAAAAATCTAAGATCTTTTACATAATGTTAATATATTCTGTCTGTCAACTGAAAGAAATTCTCTCTGTGAAATTCTACTGCCATTGCAAAAAAAAAAACTTTTTATAATTACTACTTAAAATATATGTATAAACTATCAATATATCCTTGGTTTGTCATAAAATGAAAATGTGCCATGAACTTGGGAAACAGATGAAGTCTCTCTCTCTCTCTCTCCTCCTCCTCCTCCCGCAATACAGACACACACTGCAGAAGGCAGCAAACTAATCTCTCAGATAAATCCAAACCATTATGAAACTAGATTAATCAACTTGCTGGATGCAGTAGAGGATGGAATATACACTGGAAGGTCATCTCACAAAGAATAATGATTTTTTTTTTTTGGTTTTGCATTCATCTCAGTGAGGTTGCTAGTATATGACTTCACATTAACTGATCATACTATTATTGAAGTTCATGTTAGAGTGAATTGCATCTTTGAACACTCAAACACCTTTAGGAATGTGTTCTCCAATGAACTAACACACTTCTTTAAGAAAGATGTTGTTTCATTTGTTTCTCTAGCATGCAGTTCCAGCATGGATTTAAGGGTATTAAATATTGTATGGTAATTGTCTTGTTCATTGTTAGCAGACTGAGCTGGCACTGGTAAACTGACTAGTTACATGTTTTGTTTAACATTGGACCTTTTACTCAGCACTTCAGCTAATGCATAAATTTGAGTCTAACAAAAATTACATGGGAACAATAAGGTGTAAAATTGCTACCTTGCCAAGAGACATATGATGACTAAATAAGAATTATAAGCTGCAATGTTCAGTAATCATCATATCTGCTGCACATTAATATAATTTGCATGATGAGTTCTAGTCTCTATTTTATAACTTTGCACTCATCATAACTGTGATCTTTTTCTACTGTATGTGGTTAGATGACTTTGCTCACTTATATTCCTGCACTTTATTTATTTATTTATTTTATTTTCAGTTTGATTACCAGGGAAGTCTACTGGGCCCAAAAGTGCTTGTTTTCAGTGGAGGCCCAGGGAGATAAGCTCCATAAACAATACAGCAAAGAATACATAGGTATAAAAGGTACAGGTTATAATGCATATACCATAAACAATACAGTAAAGAGTACATACGTATAAAAGGTACAGTAAATAGCACAGTTTACAGATATGAGTATTCAAAGCAAGCATGATCAACTAACTTCACTGTGAAAGATCTAAGGGTTATAGTGTACAGATTATTAGAACTTACATTCTTACATTAGAAGTGTGTAAACACTTTACGTGCAGTTATTCAAAGTACGTAAGGTAAACACTTTACATGCATGCAATAAAAATAAGTTGCTATTTACATTATTTACAAATTTGAAATCATGTGAAAGTTGCTATAGCAGTTACAGAGAACTTGTCCTTTCAGTCTGCACTGCTCCTGACTGTAGCAATATTCCATGGCCCACAGTGATGTTAACATGTTCAGTGCAACTATATACTATATATAATTACAGATAAATCATTTTAAATAAATATGATCCTTCCAGGAATAATATTTTGTCTATTTATCTATGTCACTGTGTCTTTTGATATCTATCTCATTAGATATACAGACAGAGATACACAAAGTATTTTAAAAATGTAGACCTACATATGTATTAGAATTGATTCATCCTTAAAACAGCCATATGTTGGGATTTGACAGACTCTAATATTAAATTGCCTAACAGTGTGATCTGAATACTCACTTATTGCCCTTTGTTCCATAAAATCAGTAATTAGACAGTCTGTTTCTCATTTTCAACCCCATCCATGAAAGTAATTATTTAGTAGCCCTCCAACATTAAAATATTGACTTCCAGGTTTGTTGGTTTTGTTTAGGTTTATGTCAGCCACCTTTGTGTTCGTTTTATGAGAGACATTTACTTGATTGCCAGCCATGAAGACCAACAAGCTTCAATCTTACCTAATACAAACCACTTTTTCTACCTAATGCATACTTTCTACTGGAAGATGACATTTAATTTATCCATCATGCTTGCAATCATATTCAGTATTATCTTATTATCTCACCAGAACTCAAGAAACTAAATGCTACACTGCAAACCAGAGCAACACTCATTCAGCATAAAATAAAGTTTTAGCTTATTTCAATGCATCTTTATTTGTGCTGTCATATCAAAGTAAAAAAAAAAATCTTATCTGTTAAACACTGTTAATGTATTCTGTCTGTCTAGTGAAAGAAATTCTCTTTGTAAAACTCTACTGCCATCGCAACAATTCTTTTTTTCTAATTAGTACTTGGAATGTCTGCACAAACTACCAATATATCCTTGGTTTGTCATTAACATTAAAATGTGCCATATTGGGGGCATAGCCTAGATGACCAACTGAGAGCAATGATTTATGAGAGCATCATAAACTAGTATAATAATATAGGAAAATGTTATTATTTTCAAGTTTAAAATGTCAGAAATCTACAGATAAACTTCTAAACTACATAAATATCAATTTTTGTGGAGATAAACAAACCTTTTCTTGTCAAGTAACTTGGAGATACATTGAGTCACTGAATATGAACAACTCAAGAAATTCTCATCCAGATGGTGCTTTGAAAAAAGAACTGCAATTGATAACATCTACCTTACAGGAACTATCTTTGAAGATGGGTGGCTTTAAAAATGACTTAGAAAACCTCAAGTTAAATTCTCAAAAATAGACTGATACTCTTAAGGAACTACTACAGCAACAACATACAAAAATAACAAATATAGAGACTTCTCTAAGTGACATTGAAGGGAGACTCAAAGAGGAAGAACTTCAAAAAGAATTTCTGCTTAAACAGAATACATGGCTGCTTAACAAAATAGATGACATAGAAAACAGGGAAAGGAGAAACAACATAAGGATATTTGGTCTGCCTGAAAACACTGAAGCAGAAGACATTATTTTATTCTTAACAACTTGGATTCCTGAATTTTTAGACTTGAAAGAAGGACTTTCATTTGGAATTGAAAGGGTGCATAGAGCACTGAGGAAACTTGCTTCTAACTCAACAAATACTTCACCAAGATCCATAGTTATAAAATTTCTTTCATTTCTGGACATGGAACTAATATTAAAATCTGCTTGGAGAAAATCACCCTTAAAATACAATCAAAGCCTGATAAGGTTTGACAATGATTATTATTCCAGAATACTAGAACAAAGGAAAAAAATCTGGCCAATAATAAAACTGTTAAAACAAAATGACATTAGAGCACAGCTGGCCTTTCCAGGCAAGATAAAAATACTGTTTGCCAATGAGATGAGAACCTTTAATGACTTAGAAGAAGCTACTATATTCATCAAAAACAACAACATAGTGTCTATCCCAGAAGAAATGGAATAGATGGCCCCTACTCTTAAAAGAATAAAATAAATAAATCCTCGGACTGATGCTAGAAAGAAGAAACAAAAAACTGATTCCAAGATAGGTGTCCCAAAAAATAACTCTTACAACTACATCTCTCAAAGTATCAACTGATACGGTACATCGCTTGTCATCTGTTTTTATTAAAGAAAGGAGGGTTTCTTAAACAACTGAGAAACAGTAATGATTTACTCAGAATGTTCAAAGAGTCCAATAATTCTTTATAAACAAAGGTAGGTCAAGATGGGTTACTATTTACATTATATATAAGCCAAACAAAGCAACATATAAAATACAAACATAGCCGTTTCTATTCCCTTACTTGAACTCAATGAATACTTATCTTGTTCATTTTTCATTGTTTTTACTTATAATAACTTAAGTAATTAATTAACTAATTAAACAAGGTACCATTCATCAGAGTTCAGACTCAAATGTAACAAATTAACATCATATATAATGGCAGTATCACTAGAGTGTTTTGAAAAAAAAACACTGTCATGGGATTAAAATATGATTTAGAAATGTTGTGTATATCCTGGCTAAATAATAGTAGCAAGCTCATAGTACAAATGCCATCATTATTCTGTCTAAATATAGTTAAAATCAATTATGGCATGTATTATAGCTATGAGTGCTGTTTGATCAATCCTGATATGGTGTTCATGGATGCAGCCATGTCTGGCAGCTAATACAAATGTCATTATCATTCTTTCAAAACATAGATAATATCAATTATGGCAGGTATCATAGCTTCGAGTGCTGTTTGATTAAGCCTGACATGGTGTGCATGGATTCACCTGTGTCTGGCAGCTGTTGTATGTTGCTGTTTTCATCTCTGGGAAGCTGGGGCTTGCAGCTTGTGATCAAGGTTTACTGATGCTTGTGTATTAGGAAGAGAAATTTGGTGTTTTAGCCTGCATCCATGGGAAGGGGGTGGATAAAATTGTGATTTTGGATATTTTGGCAAAGAATAGTTTGTTTATACATCTACTGAGTGAGAGGTGGGAAGGTTGGAAGAACGTGTTATCTCTTGTTGTGGTGGCTTGTTGGGAGGTTTTTTTTTATCTGTTTGCTCTCTGTTCTTTTCCTGTCTGCTGCCTCACTGAAAGGGAGGAAATTTAGGCTTGAAGTTGCAGTGAAGTGAAGCTTGCTTCAGTTGCATCACGAGTTTCTGGTTTGCAGTACACAGACACACTAACAGAATCAGATGCTCCCAGGTTGCTATGGTAATAGAGACAGAGTGACGATAATGCTTAATGGCTCTGATGAGCCTCTGAGATGATTCTTGGCAATGACATTTTTGGTTTAAAAAATATGTATAATAAAAGGGCTGTTTTAAATCACATGTACACATATTGATGGTCTCCCAACACTTTGTTTAGTTCATTAAGTTGATTCTTGATTAAAAAAAAAAATTAAAAAATAATAATAAGCGAAATTTTATATTTAAGATGTATTTTGGTCCTAACACATTAAGGACTTGCATAAGAGTCGAAGTCTGAGTTATTGTGAAAGACTAAAAGCACTTGGTCTTGCACAGTACCCTTTGCAGTGTCTGGGAGGTGAGCTTGCTCGGACGCATTGGGCATATGGGGACAGCTGATTCTATGGGTGCTTGGGCTTGTTGGGAAGTGCTAGAGAGTCATCAGATTTCCTTCATGGAAATATCTGTGGAAATGGAAGGTGTGTTCAGTGGTTCACTGGCAGAGTGGCCACTGCATGGAACAGGCTGATAAAATGGAACAGGATAAATATTGGTTTGGATATTTTAAAACAACATGGAAACACACCACATGAACTAGTGAATAGTATTCTGGCTTGACGTACTGATAAGTGTGTATGTAAAGATGAAAATATACTTATAACAAATAAGAAACTAGAAGGGTGTCATAATTTAAAGTCTGTGGACTGTATAAACATGCTTGGAAGGAGCTAATAATAAGAATAAGCATTACAGCTTGTGGTCTCTCAAATAACTAAGAAACAGCCAAAAAAAAAAAAAACACACAATAAAAAAAAAAATCTTATTAAAAGTGGATACTTAATGTTATATATGTTATATATGTACTGTGTATTTTTCTAGCTACTTTCACTGTGTGTGAGGTATTAACTGGAAATTGTCCACTTTTATTAGTAAATCTAGACATAACATATATAATTGTCATACAAGATGAAGTAGTCTGCTGAATTTAGACATTAAAGACAGGAATTAATAACATGGGCTTGTGTGTAACACTACTGTCTTAACTTGTCATAAATTACATACACTACATTGAACATCAAGGGGAAGCATGATGATGTTCTAATATAAGTAAATATGCATAACAAGTCATGTAATTGCTTTAACTTGAATTTTAGTGTTTGTAACCCATCTTGACCATATATAATACTTAAGCAGTTACCAAGGTATCTAATGCTTTATACATTACATCAAACTAGCAAAATTGTTCAAGAGAAACAACAGAAGACTGAACTTGAAATGTCACAGAATGTAGCAATCATATTCTGAACAAATAGTATTAAATTGACAATAGACACTCAGTTTAATAAAATGGGCTTGTGTATAACCATTTCACATTGAGCTAATCGAAGGAAGGACACTGAGGAAACTCAGAGCTATAATATATAACATTAAGTATCCTGTTTTTTGTTTATTTTGTTCTTTATTTCTTTGTTATTTATATTACTTTGTGTACTGTGTATTTTTCTAGCTAGTTTCACTGTGTGCGAGGTATTAACTGGAAATTGTCCACTTTTATTAAGCATCTGTTGGGTTGTTTGTTTCTGATAACTTGTTGCAGTTAAACTCTTTTTTATAGAGCCTCCTTTAGCTGTTTAAAACTTTCATTTAAAGGCTCACTGCTGCTTTTCATCTGTGAGAAACATTTCTGCAGTTTGTTCTAAGTAGTGGGGATATTTGTAGCATTTCCATATTCGGGCTTGTATATGGGCCTAGTATTTGTGGAGGCTGTGTGTCTGAGCACATATTCAGGGACATCTTAGTTTAGCCAAAGCCATCAGACATTTCAGTGACAGATAATTGTTTGAGGTCATTGGCTGACTGAGGTCACCTGGACTACAGCTTAGACTAAGCACCTCATTGGTTCTTTTGAGATTTCTTTCTTAAAAGCTGTCTCAGGTTTCAACCTTCTGTTACCTAAGAAGTTCAATTGTGAAAAAAAAATGTATCTGCTTTTACTGTATTTGTGTTTCTTCCTATTTTATTTTGCTTTTGCGTCATCTTAAAAGTGCTCAATTGTATTTATTACTGCTTGGTGTAACTCATTCTAAGCCTTTTAGTTTAAGCACTTGAGCTTCACACCAGTTGTTTTACATTAAGAATGTTTGTGGTCTGCACTGTGGTGGCAGAACAGGTAGCTTACATCCTTCTAAGTTGGGAACTGCTGATTGAGGGCTCAGTGTCTGTTATTTTAAAAGTGTATTATTTCTGGTTTAAGCACTTGGGCTTCAGGCCAGTTATTTTACATTAAGAGGGTTCGTGGTCTGCACTCTTGTGGGAGGAGAGGCTAGACTCTGCCCTTCTGAGCTGGGAATTTCTGGTTAAAGGCTTATAGTGCCTGCATATTTGCACTGCTTCTTACTGAAATTGGTACACCTTGTTTGCTGTAGCATAGACTAGATCAAGGCCTGCTGAATCTAGCTTTGTTTGTATAACTTGAGCACTAATCCAGGCATTCTTTAAAGTATTCAATTGTATTTATTACTGCTTGGTAGTAACTTCATTAAAGTGTAACTATCATTCTAAGTCTTTTGGATTAAACACTTGGGCTTCAGACCAGTTGTTTTACATTAGCAAGGTTGGTGGCCTGCACTGTGGTGGCAGGACAGGTAGCTTACATCCTTCTAAGTTGGGAACTGCTGATTGAGGGCTCAGTGTCTGTTATTCTAAAAGTGTATTAGTTCTAGTTTAAGCACTTGGGCTTCAGGCCAGTTATTTTACATTAAGAAGGTTCGTGGACTGCACTCTTGTGGGAGGAGAGGCTGGACTCTGCCCTTCTGAACTGGGAATTTCTGGTCAAAGGCTTATAGTGCCTGCATATTTGAACTGTTTCTTACTGAAATTGGTACACCTTGTTGGCTGTAGCATAGACTAGATCCAGGCCTGCTGAATCTAGCTTTGTTTGTATGCTTGTTGTTTGTTTGCTTGTTATTTCCTGGAAACACTAATTCCACCTAAAACGTGGCTTTTCGGTGCTTCTGTGGATCCCTAGTGATATCTGCATTGCTTACTGTACTTATTTCCTTGTTTCACTTGAAAGAAAGTTACTGTTTGTCATTTTTGCATTTAAGTTACCTGTAACACATTGCATTTAAGTTACCTGGCACTTGCTCACTAAAGCAATTATATAAGTCAGCACTAAAAAATTAAAAGCACTACACCCTCACAAACTCCCCTTGAGTACCTTGTTTCCCATTGGCCCTTTTTTTCAATTATAAAGGAATTCCCAATACTATTCTAGCATGTCCAAAGGTCAGTTGTCAATCTCCTCTCCAGTCCAGCTGGTGAATCTGGGAATCTTGAGGCAATGTTACAACTGCCTCATGTACACAGACAACCCTCACCTCCTCCCAACAAATTCCAACACATATGAGAGATGCAACCATATAGCCAAACTGGAGGCTAAGCTCTCTCAACTCAGTACTGGTGTAACCAGTCAGGAGGAGAAGGAAACCACACTCACTACAATTCCAGTTTCACATAGACCTACCATGACAGCAAACCAAACACATAAACACACAAAAACATACTCGGAGGCTCTAAATAAAAATCTGCCTAAGCAGCAGAGACCTCCAAAGCAGACACCCAAGCAACCGCTGTCCCAAAACAAAACACGTGCAACACATAGCTCACAACGCCAGTGTGCTGAACAGTCACAGCCCTTAAGGCTAAACAACACACCTGATACACTTGTAATAGGGGACTCTATCGTCAGGCACACTGACGTCCCGCTCACCAGGCTGAACAAGGAGAAGGTCACGGTGAGCTGCCTATCAGGTGCTAGGATCCGCCACATAACACAAGCACTCAGGTCACTCCAAGGCGAGTAAAATATGACTCAGTCATTGTCCATGCTGGTGTGAATGACCTGAGACATACCTCCCTGGACTACATGAAAAGAGAAATAGAGGAGCTCTCTGAGCATGTAGCCCAGGCCGGTATGACCCTGACCTTGAGTAGCATCTTACCCTCACCAAGAATGATGCCACAATATGAAGACAAGATGATCAATTTCAACAATTGGCTTAAGTATTGGTGTCATTCAAAGGGGATCCAATGCCTGTCAGCCTTGGATGACATGCTCGACAAGCCACGATGCTTCAGGGATGGCTTGCACCTCAGATCATGTCAGATGCTCAGGTAAGAGCCGCCCTCTCCAAAGCAAAAAACACAGCATCTATGGGACCAGACGGTGTCCTGGGCTGCGTCCTACATGAACTCAAAGAAGAGCTAAACCCAAACATAAAACTACTGTTCAATCTCAGCCTTACTACAGGATATGTACCCAAAGAGTGGCATACAGCAACAGTGGTCCCTCTCCACAAAGGTGGTGCCTCAACAGATCCTTGAAACTTTCACCCCATAAGCCTGACTAGCTTGGTCTGCAAAGCTATGAAAAGGATCATTGTGGACCTCATAAATAAACATATTGGGGACCAACAGACACTGGATCCTACCCAGTTTGGCTTTGTTAAGGGCAGATCCCGCCTCTTAAACCTGGTTGATTTCTTTGAAATAGTCACCAAGGCCATTGACGAAGGGAAGGTGGTCCACACAGCCTACCTGGACCTCGCAAAAGCCTTTAATACAATAGCCCACTTGGGCATTATAGATAAGCTCACCAACTTAAATATAGACCCCTATGTCACTAGATGGGTTGCAAACTGGCACAAGGACAGAACCCACATGGTTAGAATTGCTGGAGCCATGTCAGACTCCAAACCAGTTACAAGTGGCGTCCCACAAGGCGCAGTCCTGGGAACTCTCTTGTTCGGTATATACTTCTCAGAGGTACAGGCCAACATGGAAGAACTGTGGCTGACCAAGTTTGCAGATGACTGCAAACTGGGCGCCATAATCGACTCTCCAGCCGACACAAGCATCCTCCAAAAGAGCCTCATAGAAACAGACAACTGGTGCCAGAGCCATGGCCTCAAGTTAAATGCCAAAAAGTGTATAGTCATCCCCTTTGGCAAAAACAAAGTGCCCACAAATTACCACATTGGTTGTAATCCATTAAGTACAGAAGAAGTAATTAGGGACCTGGGGACCCAAGTTGATAGCAATCTCTCATTTGACAACCAAGTGGCCAAAGTGGTTAGAAAAACATTTTATATAGCCCACCTAATCATGAAGGGATTCACATCTAGATCAGGGGAGGTCATCGTGCCTCTTTACTCATCCCTCATCAGGCCCATAATTGAGTACAATGCACCTTTTGGGATGCACCTTACCAGACACCTGCAGCAACTGGAAAGACCCCAAAAGTACCTCACCAAGAGGATCAAAGGACTCAAACAGATGCCATATGCTGCCCAGTTAAAGAAACTCCAGCTCTACTCAGTGGCATACCGCCTGCTCAGAGGCAATCTGTGCCTGATGTATAAAGCCATGTCCAACCTGGAATTAATGGTCATGCTGCACCTCAGAAAATCCAAATCCCATCAAGCTACGTGCTCAAGAGACTTGAACCTCAGCACTGAAATAAATAGGACATGCTGGAGGGACAGATTCATAAACCAGAGGCTCCCTTCACTCTGGAATAAAATCCCAGTCCAGGTTAGGCAGAGTCCCTCATTGACTCCCTTCAAGAGGAATCTTGATGAGTGGATGGGAGATCGTAGGTTTACCCTGGGTATCACTTCTGTGTCACTGTTAGACAGAGGCACAGTATACTAACTTCAAAAAAGGGCATAGCAAAACCTATGAACCTATAACACTACTGTTTTAACTTGTCATAAATGACATACACTATAGACAGAGGCACAACCTATGAACCTATGAACCTATGAACCTATATTGAACATCAAGGGGAAGCATGATGATTTTCTCATATAATAAATGTGCATAGCAAGTCATATAATTGCTTTAACTTGAATTGTGGTTTTGTAATTCATCTTGACCATACTTAAAACTTAAGCTGTTACCATGGTAATTAATGTTTTATACATGACATCAAACTGACAAAGTTGCTCAAGAGAAACAATAGAAGCCTGAACTAGGAATGTCACAGAATGTAACAATCACATTCTGAACAAATAGTATTAAATTGACAATAATCACTCAGTTTAACTTTCGCTGATTATACAAAATAGAATGTTGCCATTTAAATCTAAAAACTTTCAGTATATGCCATAAAATGGCAATTTATGAATATGGAAAGAGATCTTGCAATCATTATTCACAATAAGTGAATTTGTTGTTTTTAATCTATAATTTCAAAAACCAACAGAAGTAAAAAAGTACTACCAAAATCCACGAAACACAGAGCCCAGACTCACAATGCTCGACCAGATACTCAACCAGCTCCTCAAATCACGTACTG
The DNA here is from genome assembly GCF_019279795.1 of Protopterus annectens. Taxonomy (NCBI): domain Eukaryota; kingdom Metazoa; phylum Chordata; order Ceratodontiformes; family Protopteridae; genus Protopterus; species Protopterus annectens. The sequence goes on from NC_056736.1 coordinate 548,704,497, forward strand.
TTTAAGCGTTTAATTGTAAAATCCACTTTTCATCAAGGAAACACCTCAACTTCATCAGAACAATCATACATTGCAATTCAAGCCATTTAAATACAATAAATCCAAGTCACATGTTTAAATACATCAAATTCATTAACATTTAAAAATATATTGTCAATCAAATATATTAAAAAAATAAACCGAGATTTGAGGGACTATGAAGCAGGTGTGGCTTACCCTAAGCCACCTAATTCACAAGGCAGTTTTTTACCTACTGCCAATGGCCCGGTTATGAACAGAAAAGACAACCAGGACGTAGGTAACAACATGCCTAGTTCCTCACAAAGTGTTAATGATTATAATCATTCAAACGCTGTTCGTCGTAGTGACAGAATAGCAGGTTTGAATAGTGCTAACAACAACAACACTAATACTGACAATAATGCGAGGAATTTTAACCCTAATTCTGACTTTGGTGCATCGAATTCAAATCAAACAAATTTTCGGAATCAAGCCTCGACGGTAAATGGATCGAAAATAAGGGCAACAAGGAAAAAGAACAGGAACAAATGGTAGAAGAAGGAGTGCTTGATTCAACAGAAAGTCATTATTTTAAATGTAATTTATTACATAATTCTAACAAAGACTTTAAGATTTTCAACTATTCTGGGATTGTTATTGAACCTGACTTCATTCATTTACTAGCAAAGGGCAAACCTTCGTGCCTTCTAAACATTTTGACATTGCAAAAATACTAATTGATCTTAAATTATTTACCCGTAAATTGAATCTAGTAGTACTGATGGGTGAGGATATGAACATAAGAAGTGATTATTACGTATCTAGTGTATATAATCCACCACTACACCCACTAATAGCACTGTACAAACAGCTAAGTGAACTAGATTTATGTAATTTGGAAAGTAAAATGCACACTTCAGGGTACACTAAACCACAACAATTGAACACTACTAGGCAGGAGAGAGATTTTTTTACCTTTTTAGGTCAAGCTCAAGTCCGTATAATGAAACCGGACAAGGGCGGGGATTTGGCAATAATGGACACTGTGGACTACAATAATAGAATGTTGAGCATACTTGAAAGTGACACATATGAGGAAGTATCTAGAAATGAATTAAACGGTGCATATGGAAGAGTCAGGGCATTAATAGAGGAATTATACATCGAAGCAAGGATAGATAAAACCATGTATAATTTTATGACCCAACCAGCACCTAGGTTACCTATCTTATTTGGCATTCCAAAAGTGCACAAAAATATTGAATGTCCACCAATGCGACCACTGGTAGACAGTAGAAATAGTATTACCTATACTTGTGCAAAGGTTATTGACAATATCTTAAAGAAATATGTAAAACAGCAAACACAAATCTCAAAGGATTTATGGTCCTTTTTAGAAAATATAAACAAACTGAGATACAGTGGGGATTATTTATTTGTAACAATAGATGTGAAAGATTTATACTCATCTATACCCCACCAAGAGGCCATTGAATGGGTTGCAAATATGCTGCGATTCCTGGGGGCACCTATTGAAGAGATTAAACTTGTTGAAGAGCTTATTGACACAGTTTTATCATCAACTTTGTGTTATTCAACTCAACAATTTACCAACAGAAAGTTGGGGTGGCTATGGGTTCTCCATGTGGGGCTAACATCGCAAACTTAGTAATGGCCTATTGGGAGAAAGAGTTTGTGTTCAACAACTCTTTATACCAAGATAAAATTCAGTTTTACACTCGCTTTCTTGATGATATTTTTATTCTCTGCGAAGGTAAGGTTGATGAGATGCAACGAATGCTTGAGTGTCTTAATGATAGTACTCATTTTCTGAGTTTCACATCAACTTATAGTAACAACAAAATAGTATACTTAGATGTAGAACTCAGTAAAGACAAGCAGAGAAAAATGTATGTGTCTAAGATCCACTGGAAGTACACATATTCAAATATGTTTTTACATTATACCAGTTGTCATCCTTTATCCCAAAAAAGATCTGTGGTAAAGGGACAATTGGTTAGAGCTGCCCGAATGGTTTCTAATGATAAAGACTTTGAAGATGAATGTGAATTATTATTGTCCTTCTTTTCCCAGAGAGGTTATCCATTTGGTTTAATACATGAATTGATGAGTGAAGTCCAACATAAAAGAGTCATGGGTATATACGACCCAATTCTGTGTGGATCAGCACAAGATAACTCCTGGGCTAGAGTAGAGAAACAATCATTCAGTCCATATAGTTTTATTTCTACCTTTAATATTGATTCACTTGAAGTATCAAGTATCATTAAAAAGAACTGGGACATATTTATGAAGGATGGCCATTTCAGGGGTTTATTTCCTCTATTGCCTAAAGTTGTTTTTAGGAGAGGGAATAATTTGAAATCTATTTTAGAAACTAAATTTAGGACATCTAGTAACAGAGATGGGATGTTCAAGTGTGGGATGTGCCGTATATGTAAATATATAGACACAAGCACTCATTGTACTATAGGGAACAGGAAATTTAAAATACCAGGAAGATTTGATTGTACAAATAAACAGGTCGTCTACCTGGCTAAGTGTACACTTTGCCCAGCTTTCTATATAGGTAAGATGGATAGAAAGCTGGGCAAAAGAATTTATGAACATATTTACTGTATAAATAACAGTAAATTGGAAAACGCATTAGCTAGGCATGTGAATGAGCATCCAGGGCATACATTTAAATTTGGGGTCATCCATCAGCTAAGGAGTGATGGGAGGGGAGGACCTGAATCATTAAAATTAGAAAATAGTGAATTTCTTTGGCAACTAAGGTTAAATGCTTGCCATTATCCAGGTTTGAACGAAACATGTTCAATTATGTGTATCCTGCATTTAAATAATTTAATGAGATAAAGTAGGTTACCAAAGAATCAATGAGGTGGGTCTTGATGGGTATTAGGTAGACAATATATTTGCAATATTTCATTTCAGTATATTTTATTTTTTACTTTATTTTATTTTATCATAGATTCCATAATATTTGTTTTAATTTCATTAAAAGTGAGTCATATGTGGGAGTTATAGAATCTACATGGATTAATGTATATTCAAGTGTTTTATATAGTTGTGAGTTTGATAATATTTTTGGACAACTTTTTGATAATATTTTTGGACAACATTTTGTAACAACATTGTTTAAAAATATTAATTAGTATTTAAATTTTAATATTCAATATTTAATAGTTTTATACAACATACTTTTTATAATATAACTTTTTATAATATATCTTTTTATAATACATTTTCTCCACAAAAGAAAGGAAAGAAAAGATTTTTTCTTAATATATATACACATAGATTTCAATATATATACACATACATTTTTAACAAGAGAAGTTCGCAATTTAAACTATGCACTGATTGACAATATATTTTTAAATGTTAATGAATTTGATGTATTTAAACATGTGACTTGGATTTATTGTATTTAAATGGCTTGAATTACAATGTATGATTGTTCTGATGAAGTTGAGGTGTTTCCTTGATGAAAAGTGGATTTTACAATTAAACGCTTAAACAGTACGTGATTTGAGGAGCTGGTTGAGTATTTGGTCGAGCATTGTGAATCTATAATTTCACTCATTTTATAATAAGAAATGACAGATATGAAAATCCTTATGTGTAGGAAATGGGGGGAAGAGGGATGCACTGATAATTAAAATGCACTACCTTCCATCAATGTTCACATAAAACAAACTTGATGCTTTAAGTAAGTTAGCAACAAACAAAGTGATTACTTAAATGCTGGCAAACAATGAAATATAACTTCTGATATATCCAGTAAAATACATTGTATTACATTAGGTATAAATATTATTACCATCTATTTATATTAAGTAATAAGTTTTGAAAGACTTCATCAATAAGGGTGAATATGTTAAATAACTGTGTGCTATAATCTTTTACTGATGTTTTATATATGATACATCCTACTTTACTATGATTGAATTGCTTGTCATCTATCTTTCATGTAAATATTAATTGCTTATACAATAAGTAGACATATTGTATTAGAATTCTGTCTAATCTACAATAGGACTATATCTGTTCAAAATAAAATAACATTTGCTTATTCCTGTTACAACTATTTTCCATGTGATAATTCAATTTATGGAGCTCAGATGTTCTGGATTGTCAAGGTATGAGTGATAATCTGATGGACTTAGGTTTATCCATCAGTTTAGGAATGATTTTCATTTCATGGCTAGTACGGATCTTAGCTTTGTTAACATTTATTAATTTAAATTTGCTATTTCACAAAAGCATTTTTAGTATGCCTGACCAAAACATTGCTTTATTGGTAAACACTCAAAGTATAAAACTGATAACTTCCTTTAAAAGCTCAAACATATACTTTATAGTTATCAGAGGAAAATGTTTAATAGTCACAATAAAACAAAAAACACAGTCTAAATAATCTAATATTGATTTAACTTTATTATCTTTAAATACGAATGGCTTTAATAATCTTAGCAAGAAATCAAATCTACTGAAATATTTAAAACTGAAAAAAGCACAAATTGTCTTCCTTCAAGAAACTCATTTCAAAACAAATGACAATTACAAATGGAATCCTAAGGAATATATGATATTGGCGCAATCCACTTATAAGACAAAGAAAAAAAGGGTAACAATTTTATGGAAAACAAATGTGATTAAACCAGAAATCATTTACAAGTATAAAGATAAAGAAGGCCTTATGGTATCAGTGCTTGTTAAATATAATAACAGAATATGGACCCTAGCCAATCTATATTGGTTCCCAGCCATTGGAACAGGAACTGTTAAAAAACACCTGGATTTCATTTCCAATAATTATAAAGGCAACCTAATATTAGGAGGAGATTTTACCTGTATATTTCATATTTATGAAACTACAAATAAAAGACCACTGCATACATCTGCTGTATCAAAAGCTTTAAACAATGGGTAGAATAATTTCATCTTGTAGATACTTTCAAATTTAAAGAAGATAAATTTTGTTGTTTTCCCATCAAGAACACAGATTTGATACCCAAACTAGAATAGATAAAATATTTGCTGCCCATGACTTACACTCTAAAATCATTAATTTCTTAATCACTCCTTGTCCCTTATCAGACCACAATTCATTGATACTAAAACTTCAAAATGGGTACAAACCAATAATCTTTAACTTCAGAATTCTAGCATATATGACTAAAATTAAAGAGTTCAAATCCTGGTTATTATCTGAATTACAGTTATTCTTAGATATTAATTACACCACAGCGATAAATAAAATAATGATATGGGACTCATTAAAAGCTTACATATTTGGTAAAACCCTAACTTGGTACAAAAAATTAAGAGAATATGATTCTGAATTAGATTCTGAATTATTAGATCTACAATCTAAACTTTTGTTAGTAAAAGCTAAAAAAATCAAAATCATTTGGAGATGAAAAAGTAGGAGAAGTATTAAACAATACATACAATAAAATTCTAACACATAAAACTAGTTTAGCTTTAGAAAAACTAAAAATTAATACCTTGGCCACTTCCTACATATCTGCATAATTTATCCACAAGAATCAAAACACAGTCAAAAGCTAATAACATTAAAATTATCTTCCATGAAAAGGGAAAAATGTCTCAGATATAGGTGACATTCTTGATGCCTATAGAAATCACTATATGGAACATTTCCAAAAAGAAAATATACATATTGATCAATTAAATCTAGATGAAAAATATTCTAATATAAAAAAATACTAGAAAAATTAAAACTATATCTGCAATCACCCATATCCTTCAAAGAAATTGCAGATACAATAAAAGAGGTCAAAAATAATAAAGTTACAGGTATAGATGGCATAATTATGGAAATATATAAACCTTTTCCTTCAAAGATACTATCCCTCTTCCATAAAACTCTCTTAGAAATTCAGTCACAAGCTTTAATACTACCTTCTTGGAGATATTCCTTAATCACACTAATCCTAAAGGTTGACAGATGAGATCAGGCAGGAGTCCCCGTGGACTATGATGTTTGCAGATGACATTGTGATCTGTAGTGAGAGTAGGGGAACAGGTGGAGGAGACTCTGGAGAGGTGAAGATATGCTCTAGAGAGAAGAAGAATGAAGGTCAGCAAGACTAAGACAGAATATGTGTGTGTGAATGAAAGAGAGGATAGAGGAATGGTGAGGATGCAGGGAGTAAATGTGGTGAAGTTGAATGAGTTTAAATATTTGGGATCAACAGTTCAGAGTAATGGTGAGTGTGGAAGAGAGGTGAAGTAGAGAGTGCAGTCAGGATGGAGTGGGTGGAGAAGAGTGTCAGGAGTGATTTGTGACAGACTAGTACCAGTAAGAGTGAAAGGGAAGGTCTACAAGAGGGTAGTGAGACCAGCTATGTTATATGGGATGGAGACAGTGGCATTGACAAAAAGGCAGGAGTCAGAGCTTGACATGGCAGAGTTGAAGATATTAAGATTTGCACTAGGTGTGATGAGGATGGACAGGATTAGGAATAAGTATATTAGAGGGTCAGCCCAGGTTGGAAGGTTTGAAGACAAAGCCAGAGTGGCAAGATTACATTGGTTTGGACATGTGCTGAGGAGGGATGCAGAGTATATTGGGAAAAAGATTCTAAGGAAGAAGCTGCCATGTAACAGGAAAAGATGAAGGCCTAAGATAAGGTTTATGGATGTGGTGAGAGAGGTCATGCAGGTGGTTGGTGTGACAGAGCAAGATGCAGAGGACAGGAAGAAATGGAAACAGTTGATCTGCTGTGGTGACCCCTGACGGGAGCAGCCAAAAGAAGAAGAAGACACTAATCCTAAAGGAAAACAAATCCCCAAACCTCTGTACCCCATATCATTATTAAATAATGACTATAAGATATTTATGACAATATTAATTAACAGAATGAAAATACCACTATCCAAAACAATAAATAATGATCAAACTGGATTTATATATCATAGACACACACATGACAGCATCAAAAGGATGATTTCTCTTATACATTATGTTAATAAAGAAAATAAAGAAACACTCATAATTGGCTTAGATATAGAGAATGCCTTTGATTCCCTAAATTAGCACTATTCAAAATCCTAATGCTATTTGAATTTTCTGCATCCTTTGTTCATCTCATAAAGAATATATATACAAATAATTTAGTGTATGTCTAGTTTGGTCCTTTTACCTCTGAATCTATACATATAACAAAAGGCACTAAACAAGGATGTCCTATGTCACTGATTCTATTTGCTCTGGCTATTGACATATTGGTAGATTCAATTCATAACAATATAAAAATCAAAAGAATAGATGTTTATGAACAAAACAATTCTAAAGTAATGCTATTTGCTGATGACATATTACTAATATTATCAAATACAAAAGAGACATTAGAAGAATTAGAAATATTAATTGACAGATTTCACATGACTTCAGGACTCCATTTCAATAAATCAAAATCACAATGTTTATTTTTAAATAAAAAAAAAAAAAGAACAGCAGACTAAGGGGGATCACATCATAAGGAAACAAGAATCTACCTTAAAATTTCTAGGAATTGAGTTATGCAAGGATAATAATGAATTAGTCTAAAAAAACTATAATAATATCAATACAATTAAAATATATGTGGAAAAACAGAACAAAATAATATTAATATTTGAAGATAGATTACAGTAAAAAAAATCGTTTTACTACCCAAGATTCTATATATATATATATATATATATATATATATATATATATATATATATATATATATATATATAGTCTTGTAAATACAACTGTTACCAGAAAGGAATATACTTAAAGAAATAAACTCATGTCTCATAAAAGAAACAGAATAGCTTTACTACATCATATGAGATGTTGGAAACAGGGAAACATATATAAAAGCATCAATATCTAAAACAATTTCAGATTGGATAAGTCCAAATTACTCTGCAAATTGGAAAGAATTACTGACTGTAAATAACAGATAAAAACAATTTGCCATGGCACATATTATGTATTAGTATGCAATATAACAACTAAACCCACTAAAACTTGTATGATCAATTATTGCATTGACTCATTTAGGAAAATTATTAATGCAGATATAGATTTAAAAATCTGGTTTTATCTTTTTAACACTTTTTATAGTCACAAAGAACTTTCCACATAAAATATATTTAGAAATTATTAATTCCTGGGAAAAGAAAGAATTTGTTTTTTGCTCCAATGTATCAAAGAACTAAATGTTTTTTATATGCAAATAATAAAAACAATGTACAACATTCCACAACAGGACTGGCTAACATTACAGAATATCCTGCCATATTTGCAAAGTTTAAGCAGAATAATTTACAATTCTTCATTTAAAGAAATACCTAAATTTACAAAATACATATATGAAATCATATATAATGATTTTGACATGGGTAACAGTATTTCAAAATTTTACAAAATATTGATAACTATAAAACAACACCCAAAACCTCATATTGGAAATATATAACAAAATGACACTCAATACAGTTAACTAAAGATATAAAAACAAATATCTTATTATCAATAAAGCATACATCCTTTACATGATACTGGAAAGTTTTTAATTGCAAATAATTGCATAGAGTATTCTTGACCCTAGACAAGATCAGTAAAATTAGTTCTTGCATAAAAGGAATCTGTTGGAGATGTGAGCAAAAACACAATGCAGATTGGAACCACATTTTCTTTGATTGTGTTAAAATTAAGCCATTTTGGAATGATATTCATAACTTTCTACAAGCTTTATTTAATGAATCATTTTATTTAACTAAAGCTCTTGTATTATTAATGTGAACGAAGGTCCTCATTTGAATAGGTCAAACATGTATCTAGTATGGACTATACTTGCAATTTCAAGGAAGTGCATAATAAGAAGATGGAATAAAAACACAATACCAACTTTGGAAGACTTCTACAGCCTACTGAAGACCACACCATTACTGGGAATTAAAATTAAAGAACTAAGAATTTATCCAAAGCCATTTATCAACAACCCTTGGGGGAAAGTCTTATTGTTGATTGACACTATAAAATAATTGATCAGACACTCTGATAATGAATTGGACATACTTATGAAGTAACTGTATATATTAAGATCTGTTATAGTGTCAGGTTAATGTGAATGTTGTACATAGTTATTTAGGATGTTATGTATAAATACTATGGAATTCATTCAAATGTATTTGAAAAATAAAAAAAAAAAATGAGAAAAAAATGTGCCACATAGTCTGGAAACAGATTAAGTACCCCCCCCTCCCCCAATACATACACACACTGCAGAAGCCAGCAAACAAATCTCTCACATAAATCCACAGTATTATAAAACTAGATTAATCAACTTGCTGGATGCAGTAGAGCATGGAATACACTGGAAGGTCATCTCACAAAGAATAATGATTTTTTTGGCTTTGCAGTCACGTCATTGAGGTCACTGGTATATCAGTCCATATCAGCTGCCCATACCATTACTGAGGTTCATGTTAGAGTCAATTGCATCTTTAAATGGAACTGAAGACGTTTAGGAATTTGTTCTCCTGTGAATAGCATACTTCTTTAAGAAAGATGGTGTTTCATTTGCAGTTGTAGCAAGCAGATCCAGCATGGATTTAAGGGTATTTAATATTGCCTGATAATTGTCTTCTTCACTGTAACAAACTGAGCTGACACTGGTAAATTGAATAGAGTTACATGTTTTGGTTAACACTGGACCTTTAACTCAGCAGATCACTCCAGCTAATGCATAAACTTCAGACCAATCAAAAGTACATGGGAACAATAACATGGGAAATTGTTACCTTGCCAAGAGACATATGATGACTAAATAACAATTATAAGCTGCAATGTTTAGTAATCGTCATATCTGCAGCACACTAATATAATTTGCCAAGATATTTTCTATTCTCTATCTTTATAACTTTGCCCTCATTGATCTCTTTCTACTGTATGTGCTTAGATGACTTTGCTCACTTATATTACTGTACTTATCCTAGAGCTAGGAGATGTTAATTAAGGAACATTATTATGATATTGTTATTGTTTGGAACATGCCTAGTTATAACTTTTCTGCCCACAGCAACAGATGCCGGGCACTACTGAAACAAGGAACTGCAGGGAGGGCATCCTACATCTGATGTCAATGTCATCTAAAATGCAGGCAAGATAGAATGCATGCTATGAGTCTGCATGTCACAGCAGACAGTATAATGCTCCCTGTCTCAATTCACATATTATAGGGGGGGGATAGAATTTGTGTCCTAAGTAAGAACTGTGGGATGATATCCTGACTGCATGTTATCCTTAAAAGAGCGAGTAGCAGTTGTAGTGAAGTCATTGTACTTCCATCTTTGAAACACCTTTAGAACTATAACTGTGACTCCATTCAGTGGTTAACACTGCACTGATCTAATCTTATGTGGTCTGGACAGCTCTACTCACTCTACTTTTGGTTATGTGACTGTACACTTGGCTGCTGACACTGGTGTAAAGTTCTTCTTCTGTGCTCTTGGCAGACATCTGCCAGTTTAATCATATTACCCTGGCACTATGACATCTAGTCTTGCTACTCATAGCTATGAGTTTGAAGTTAAGAGTCTTATTCTTTTTAAACTATCATTATTGATCACACTAATGATTAGTTAATATAATCCGTACGATTTATTAACAATTGTTTAGGCTTTTTGTGAAGCTTACACCATTGCAGTGCATAAGATTGATGAGCAGCAGCACTCCTTGAATATGCATGCTGCTCATTGCACTTACATGATTCCAAGTATCATTTCATGACCAGCAGCAGTACTGGTAACCATGAAATGGAGCTTGGATCATGAGAAAAATATGTAAACAAAAGTACTAGACTGTAGGCAAATGTATTATGCAAGAATGTGTGGACAGCTTATGTGAGGTGGATGCAAGGGATGTGAAATTTGGCTAATTTTATTTATAATGCAATTTGAACAGTGCAGTGCTATTTAGGAGAGGTGGGTAAATGAAAACAAATGAACTCAGTTAATGCATTTAAATGTGATTTTGCCAGAAAGAAACATTTTTTCAATAGAAAGATGGCATATTGATGGTAATAATAAATAATATTGTTTCCAACTGTGTACCCATGTACATAACTTAAAAACTGACATGTTAGCCATGGATGTTTGAGGAACACACTGACTCATCACTGTGCTGCGGATAAGAAGTTTGTGTTAAAAGTGAGATAAACTGAGAGGGAGATGTGCCCAAAGTTAAATGCTTTCTCCTGAGTAGAAGATACAGTACATCTGGCATTGAATGCCTATTCCCATGGCACTAGCACCACACAGACACCCAAGTTATTCACCACCTACCTAACAGTTACATTCCAGAGAAAACAGTATTAGTCACAACTACCACAGAGTGTACCATTGACAGGATGACCTCACCACTGTGTCAGAGAGAAGATGTTTGTGGTAAAACTGTGATAAGGGGATGGCAGAATACTCAACCAGGAGAAATTTTTCCCTTGACTGGAAGACTTACCTGATATTACAGCCATACACACAAATTCCCCTTGTTTTAGGCATCACAATATTCACATTTGATATAAAAGTTTCAATTATTCAATCCTTGTATGTATGCTAAAGGTGTATTATGAAACACATGAAGGACCAAGCATGTTATTGCTGGAGGATACGTGGCTTATAGAAACAGTTTGGAATCAAGGAGGTTTACTGGATGTTTACTGGAAGTTTACAGATTTGGAAAGAGGTGGACAGCAGGCAACTGGAATACTCAATACAGATATACTAACAGATTTGTTCAAGTTTCATTTCTGCATAAATTTGTGTTGTGTTGCTGTTTGCTTTATCAGAATAACAAAGAGGTAGTCAAAATTTACACCCATAGTTGTCATACAAAACATGCACAGACAGTTTAGCATACTTCTGTATTTGAATGTTGAGAGTATTCTAAGCACAATCTATGCACCTGAGTATCAACAAACCACACCACCTAGGAACTCTTACTTCACAAAGTTCCCATGTAACAACAGATTGCAGAAAATGAGAATGTATGTATTACTCTTCATTACCCTCTTGACAACTGTAAGCTGTATAATCAACTCTTCAGCTTGTTGAAAAGTAAGTTAACCAGACTATACATAGCTAAGCACAGCAGTGTGAAGGCCACCTAGTAATGTGGCCAAGGCAAAAACTCACATGATTTTGCCTTAAGCTGTGTACTTCCATTTAGCATCTGTTGCAGTGGATGCTTGGCACAGACATTGCACAACTGCCGAGGAGAAAGATTGATGACATAGAAGCAAGAAGATACATAGCTGGGGGAGAAGGAGGTAGTGTAGTAAAATTCAGTCATTAACACATAGCTAAGGCTGGATTAGAACCATTGAACGTATGCAAAAACCTCTCTATAGATCATTACATTATGACACAAGTGAAGAACAGTGACAACTTCCTGAAACAGAAGAGGTGAATAAAGAGAGCTAAAAGGAAAGAGAGAAATAGTAACCATATTTTTCTGGGACATGTAAGACCATCTGTATGGTATGTGTGACTCTTACTTATTTCCTTATTGTTAGTGATGCTGTGTCCAATAACATGTTTGTTATAGGAAACAAGAAGGGGAGGAGAGTACAACCAACATTAAGACATAACCAGGATAAGAGTTTCTTACCAACTTTTCCTGTTGAGGCTGGAAGGCTTTTGCAAATGATGTCTTGTTGCAATATTCACATAGTATGTTAATGAAATGCTGGAAAGGGAGATAAATACAGATATTTGCAGTTAACAATATGATACAAATATAAAATGCCATTTAATTTTAATTTGAACTACAGCTGTAATTGAACTCGTGACAATATGCAAAAAACATCAGCCTACAGACTGGGGAATTATGTCAGCATGCCACACATGGCCTCCTAGTATATTATATCCAGCAGCCTAACAACATTTACAGTAACTGTTTCACAGTGGTGCTTTTAGGCTGCCTTTCCTCTGTGCTCCCATGGCACTGTAGATTTAAGCACATTTACATGAAAGTAACTGGACCACTGTGTCTGAAATTATAATAATCTTTAGCCATAGGAAGTTTAAATGTCATTCTTCATCAGTCAGAACTGGTGCCCTATGACATCTTCTGCGCAAATGCTGAGGACAAAAAAAAAAGGCTTTTTAATGGGCATTCTCTGGCCATGTCTATTGTATGTAATTCTATGTTTCACCAGATTAAATGTATGAAAAAAGGGGTTGATAGGACAGTGGTGAAAATGAGAGTGGCAAGCACAGGGTAGGAAACAGAGGAAAGAATCCAGGAATCTGCATGATTGTCATGGGAGAATAACATATATGTCCACCGCTTCACAACAGAAATGTAGCATTGCACATAAATTTTCATGCCTTCAGAAAGTCACCACACCAGTGATGGGTGACAACAATAGAACAATGCTGTATAACCAATTGGACCAAATTAAGTTATTAAGGTGGCACATGGGCAAAGTGGTGAGCAATGTATGGAGCTTATTTATTTATTACTTTTTTGTGGGACAAGTTCCCGCTTTTGTTTTTCGGAAGAGAGGGAAATGTTGGGGAAGGTGCTACATAATGAGGGGGTCAGGAACGTAGGGTAGATTAGGTAGCAGGCACAAACAAAAGGACATACAAGACAGACAGGGATGGTGATGGACTCAAAGGTTGTGGGATACCATGATGGTGGTAGATAGAGGACCTCAGAAGTGCATCCATATCCAGCTTGAGGACCTCAGAAGTGCATCCATATCCAGCTGGAGAACAATGAGAATCCAGTCCTCACACTCAGAACTGTCATCACTGTCTACTGTGTAAGCTGACTGGGTCAGTGCCAGACATGATATTGTTTTGGTAATATGACTCAGGACCTTTTCAACCCTGCAGATTTGGGCACTGAGGTCCTTCTCTATAATGCCCTCCACCAGCCCCTTCACCTCCTTTTGAGTGAAAAAAATCAACACCTCCACTAGTACTGTTCCCAGAGAGTACAGCTGCACCAAGAACCACAGCAGTGCTACCTGATGTAGATAGAGTAGGTAAGGCAGGAGTTGTGGAGGCAATGCTGACAGGTTGTAAACAGGATATGCTTGGATTCTTTGCTGCCTGTGGTGTTGACACTGTAGCATCCTGTGGAAGTATGGCAGGTCAAACATCAGTGGCCTGTCTACCTCCCTTTGCTGTTTTCAGCAGCATTGTAAAAAAATAAATACATATATAAAAATTTTAAAAAAGGAGAGATTAAGGTTTGGAGCAGAGATAGACAGAATTAGTTCAGTGGCATGTCATATTATTTCATTATTTCTATACATAAAACAACGTGAGAAATACATAAGTACACAGCCACATCCAGATATGATGGGAAGCTGTGAATGTGTCAAAAAATCAATCATAATATGATATATGACTAATAGAATCATATTATTTACTCTACCTTGTCAGATATCTTTTTTCTATGGCTATAACTGAGTTTGCAAGTACTGAATTGTTAATGCCATGCAGTACTGAAGTCAAAATATCTTATTAGCTTGTTAAAAAGTGAATATCTGTTTGTGGGTATTGAACCAACACACCATTAATCTGATATATTCATTACCTAATGCAATAAACTAGAGATAGTGGAACAGGCAAGTAGACTTTATATAAAAATTAAGGTATGCCTGATAAAGATGATATACAGTGTTGGACTGAAAAAACTTCATGCCTTGCAATCAGAACGGATGCATACTTAGCCTGTGCCTCTCTGAGGTGAGTTAGCCTCTCCTGATGCACCTCAGTGTTTTCTGCAATCCCTTCAGCAGCTGTACAATAGAAAAATAAAGATATATGTGTATATATATATATATATATATATATATATATATATATATATATATATATATATATATATATATATATATATATATATGGATCTACTTCCTAACGTCGAAGACCCTTATACTTCAATTACAGCACTCAGCCTACATTAAATAAGTATCAGTGGTCTGAAATGGAGATTGTGGTACAGTGAGAATTGGGGAATTTACCCTTTTCTCACTGTAGTGCAATGTCGGAGTTGGTATATATAAATTAGGGGGATGTGGGAGACGCAGGGGACTTGCTCCCCTGAAAACTGCTGATACTTATTTAGTGTAGGCTGTATTTAAATGGAACAGTGTTCCTTTAATTGAAGACTGGACTTGTCGTAACTTGAAAAGTTCGATGTTCTGTGTTTCGTTATTTTAATATTTCGAGTAAACAGGTTTTCGCTATTATCATCTTGATGTTCTGTAATTCAAGTATATGGGTCTTTGACATTATGAAGTATGAATATATATATATATATATATATATATATATATATATATATATATATATATATATATAGAGAGAGAGAGAGAGAGAGAGATCTATATAACAAATAACCATGCTGGCAGATTGGATAATTAATGTTATGCACAACTGAGGGGTGTTTGCAGTCCAAACTTCATTGCCCTATTGACTCAGGAGCTCCTTCTTTTGCTTCTTCATGTCACTGTAGTGATGAATACATTGCTCTCCAGTATGTGGGAATCCTGCTGCACTGGAAACAGACTTGGCCAACTTATTTCAAACCTCAGCCTTATACTGAAACCTGGTATATTCCTCCTGCTGTAGCCTCTAGCTGAAGCTCTTCACAAGAAGTGGCACAAAAATCCTTGACTCCTCAACAAAGCACACTTGTCTCTAAGTTATACACCATATCTACCATTGTCAGTCATGTCTGCAGCAGTCAAGCCAGAATGATGAGTCTGAATTGGTGCCTGATTCAGATGTCATGTGTAATAGCTTGTGTGCAAAGAAGCATAGCTTTAGCAACTGCATTTCTGCAATTGGAAGCACAGCAATGGCTTGCTAGACACATTGGCAGTGAGAAAATCAAAAAGCACAGAAGGTGATAAAAATGGCACTGATATTTGGCCATGTGTGATGCTCAAAATCCTGAGGCATAGTCCAATGTTAAATCCAGATATATTTTATGGTGTTATTTATAATCATGGTTTGTTTGAGGAAAAATTGTAAGACTTGTGACATTGGCATACTGGGAGTTAGGCACTGGTAAGATTGAGTAGAACCACCTAGAAATTGAACCCAGGAGAGAAAAACGATAAAATGTTAAACTTTGCTGATTAACTAAATGCACTGAACTCCCTTGCCTCTCCCAGAACTGTCAGAATCAAATCAGTTCTCCTTGACTCACCAACTCTACCCAATCTCTTATCCATAACAGATTCTGCTTGGAAACTCTTGACAAAAAATAAAATCTCTCGCACATTACCACAAATATAGGGAACACCAAAATCTGACTAAAAACACACAAACAGTACTAAAAAGTACTTCTACCACACACCTCAAAATACACAACCTAGAAACCCCAAAAATTCTGGAATATGGTCAACCAAATTCTTCACCACGGGAATCCCTCAACTCCTAATCCCTGCCCTAATAATGCATCCAAAGAAACTGCATCCATTTTGAATTCATACTTCATCGATACCATCAACAAACTTATGCAGACTTCCAACTAAATCCCACCACCCCCTACTATAAAGCTGCATATTCTCATTTAATTCCATTCCAACGAGTTACATTAAAAACTTTCTTCTTAAAATTAAACCTTGTTTCCCATCAGATGATAACTTACCATCACTCTCTTACTAAAGGCTGCTGCTAACTCCATATCATACTCTGTCTCCCGGGTTCTTATTATATTATCGAAGATGCATTCTTTTGAATGTGTCTTCTTGAACTTGAAAGCACGAAATGGCAAAATATGGAAATGGCATATAAGCAATTTCTTTCCCTGGGAAAGAAATCGCTTGGCCGCCTCTGTTAGTTTGCCATTTTCATCACTTTAGTGTGATCTCAAAGTTGTAGGGAGTGTGGGGGTAAAGCCCCCCACTTTATGTAATGTTTTAAAGTTTTTTTTTTCTTTTGTGGAACAGAGATTTTTTTCCCTTGGAAAAAAAAATCGCTCTTCTAAGTGTTTGGGATTGTAAGCTTTCACTTACATGGGGTCGATAAATCAGCATTCACTTTTTTATGCATTTGCTAATTTAATATAGACCCTGTCTCCATCCTCATAAACCTCTCAGTCAGTAAATCCACTGCCCTTATTCTTTGGAAAAAATCCCATACCATACCAATCCACAAAGATGGGAATTCTGTAGCTCTCTCTAATTATCAAACCATTGTCATACTTTCCCACCCTCTGTTAAATTCTAGAGCATTGTGTTTATAAACAAATCATGGCTTATCCCACTCAAGAACACCTGATTACCCCTATCCAGCATGGCTCTCGCCCCTACCATAGCACCATGACTGCACTTATTTCCTTTACTAATTCCATCTCTCTAGCCAGAGACAATAATAAGTTAGTGTCATGCCTCTTCTTAGATCTCTCCAAAGCCTTTGAAACTGTCCCTCACTCCATCCTCCTCTCCACACTTTCTCATCTCAACCTCTGCCCAGGAACTATCTCCTGGTTTAACAGCTACCTTACAGACAAACAGCAATCCTTCAAGTGGCTCTTTGCTCTATCTCCCTTTCTCCCCCATCAAAATGGTTGTCCCACAAGGCTCAATTCTAGGTCCCCTTCTGTTTAACATCTTTACGAACTTCACACACATATACTGTCCTTTGTCATACCTCAAACAGTACACAGACAACTCCACAATCTTTTCCATTGCTGCCAGCCCCTCTGACCTGCTCACACTAACACAAATATCTTTCAACCTCATAGAAACATGGCTTGCTCAAAACCCACTCATACTTAACCGTAAAAAGACAAAACTTCTTCTCTTCCTCCCTAAATCCCTCTACCATCTTAAATCCTCATTCACCATCCCTTCCCTTAACAATGCTACTATCACCACTGAAACCCACACAAAGTTCCTTGGAAAATTATAGACAGCCAGCTTAAATTCAAATCACGTATTATTTGACCTCACTGTATTAAGAAAACCCATCAAAAGTTTGGCCAACTGTATAAAAACAAAAGGTTTCTTACACCCAACTCCAGGATCTGACTTTCCCAAGCTTACCTTCTCCCTAACTTCTACTGCTCACAGATCTTAACTAACTTACAGTCCTCACTACTTTCCAAACTCAAAACCAGCTACAACAAAGTAGCTAGATTTACATCTAATCTGCCTTCAAAATCACACCACTGTCAAGCTCTCCGAACACTCAGCTGACTATAGTTTCCTAATCAACTCTTATTTATGAAATAGTACTGCTCCATTATAGGGGCAACATTTGTAAGGTGCATGGATGGATAGACCTAGCCTTGAAATTGCAACTTGCTGGTACAGACTAATATGAAAAAGGTTTGTCAAGGTTGCAGATTTCAGAAAAGGGCAGCCTTTGTCATATGAAGCCATTTTCTCGTACCCCTTTCTGTTTTTCTTCACCAATAATTTCTGGGCTTTTCACCTTTTTTTACCATAGCTCACTTCTTGGTTTTCTAGGTGCCATCCCCTTGTAGAAAGAACCCCTGTTAATTTATAAATATGGTGTGAATGAACAAAGTTATTTTGTGAAAAAATAAGGAAGTGGTCCTCTTTCCGACGATCAGCTAATTTGTAAGGGAATCAGTTCCCAGCAGTTAGTAAGAAAATCTATCCCAAATGCAATAAATCTGAAACCCCAGAGGCAGCACTGAGTTCAGATCTCCCCATTCTCACTGTGTGCACATTGACAAATATACCTCCCAGCATTACAAATCTTAACACGCTGACCATTACAAATCAGCTGAGGGTCAGAAAAAGGAGCACTTATTTTCCCACAAAATCACGTCAGTCATTCATACACTATTTCGGAATTAACAGGGGATCTTTGTACAACTGTCTGTATAAGCATCAGTGACTTGGTCGCAAAGCAGTAGCACTCCCACAGAAAATCCAAACTGAAAACTACAAAACCCTTGGAAATTAAGCAGCAGTGAGTTGCGAGGAAACATTAGTAGTACAGTGACAACAAAGGCAAAACTCATAGCAGAAAAGAACAATCAAGCGAGCATTGCTGATTTGCCAGAAAATGAATAGTATCATGTGGAAGAACAGAAAGTTAAAGCCAGAAAAAAATAAGCATTGGTGAGTGCACACAAAGCACACATTTTGCTTGTTGCCTGTTAATGGAAAAGTACCTACAAAACATCTCATCATCCACTCTATCTTGAACAAGCCCTCCTCCAGCCTTATCATCTCCTTTGTCTCCCTCTACAACCCCAATCAATCCCTCAGAGGCTCAGAGCAATGTCTCTTACAGATTCACAAACTAAAAAGTCTATTGGACAAAATCCATATAGCTTTACTTCCCCACTCTTTCATGGAACAAGCTTTCCGTGACCTTCAGGAATATTGCATATGTCTATGAATTCAAGAAAACTCTCAAAGATTACCTAAACAACATCTGGGCCTGTCCCTATAATCACCCCACTTAAATCGTTTCCTTTCTCCTCCATTACCTTCTTTTCCTCACTTTCCTTCCCATTCCTCCTTTCCTGTGATTGTCTTATCTAAACTTACCGCCTTAGTAAGTCAATAACAGTACCCATGACTCTTCACGTTCCTTCACTTCCTAGTTCTAGAAACGTTACCAGCATCCTACTCACAATTAGCTTTCTATATTAAATATATCTACACACACAAAATAGCTTATAATACAAAACACTGTGAATTGTACAGTTGTCCACTCAGGACAATCCTAAGGCATTTTTGCCATTTTTTGTTATCACCTGCTTCAATACTTACTACTTAGTCTAAGAGTCTCTTTTATTGATTTCTCATACTTGAGCTGTAAAAGACATTCACTTAACTTATCTTATTGCATATATATTTTGTATTGTACTCAATTATTGTAATTCTTTTCTTGCTTAATTGCACTGTGGAGCTTTTTTCCCTGGGCCTCTGCTGAAAAAGGGTAGTAGCTCAGCCGGACTATCCCAGTCAACAAATGTCAAATAAATAAATAAACAACAACTAAATAACTATCAGTTCCACCAGAGAACTTATATATTAATATGGCAATTAGGGGTATAATTTAAGACTGACAGTACATATACTTGAGTAGTGATGGTTGGTGACTTCAAATTAAAGGAGGGTTGCAGGAGACAGTGGAATGGGTGGGGCCAATGGGAAGGGGTGTGGTCAACCAGAAAGGGGTGGAGCTATGCTCAAAACCACAACTGGAACTTTAATTAAATACGCTGCCCTGGGTGCCAAACAGTCATTACGAGAGTCCAATCAAGACAAAATGAAGTGTAGAAGAAAAAAGTATTTCAATGCATTGGCTACATGACAACTTACTTAATATCCAGAAGGAAACAGGTTGTGAGGCATGAAAAAATAAATTAGTTTTTAAATACATTACTGGAATGCCAGTCAAAATCAAGTATAAAAAAACAAGTAGCACTCAACTCAAACCACTACTCCTTGCACTGCAGTTCTAATTATAATTTATATTCAGCTTTATAAAATTACCAAGTAACATGCTGAAAGTAGCAATCTCTGTGATACCCCCGCTTGTAAAGACCTGCTGCCTGACACAACTATCTACTTGTTTCATGGGGAAGACATGATCAAAGTAAAAAATGAACAGCAAACAAGAAACAAGCTCAAGATAAATTGCTTAAAGGATTCCTGCACAAGTTATGGACCACACATGATAGATTGGCATTCTGTTTAGTTTACGGGTAAGCCTGCAAAGATGACTGTAAGTCTCCAACAAATGTAATGGGCTTCTGAAAATACTGTAATTCTGCTCTTTTATTACAAATACTGTCATATGCATTTCAATACCCAAGGCTTATACATTATCTAGTTATGTAAATATTCTCGGCATGGCAACAACGAAAAGGCTTTCAATGCTGGTAATTCTTTAATAGTATGCTTATTAAAGCTTACTTGCATCTTACAATCTCCGACAAGCTTACCTGATGGTCATTAAATTGCTGCTACTTAAACAGAGCAACAGGGCACTGTGACAACATGCATTTCCTGAATAATAAGAAGCATAAATCAACAGTATAAAAATATGACAGAAAACCAGAACATTCTGCAAAATCAAGGACAGATGAAAAACCATGGTCATACTTGGTCTACCTTGGATGGGGAAATACTCTGCACACTTACACTGCATAACTGCTCCTTGCCTTCCTTGGAAACATCCAGAGCCACTACAATGGGGAGTGGGGTGCAACAAGTATGTCACAATTTGAAATGTCTCTGGCTGACAGTGATGGGTCTGACACTCATACCTCTCAACTTCAGAGCAAGAAATCTGGACAAAGCCATACATAGAACTAGAAGTGGGACACAGGCCCAAAAATAAGGACAATTTTTAAATATTGCTCTTATTAACTTAGATAACAGAACAGTAGTAGGTTTTGCATTAGTACAAATTTTCTGAAGGGTATGAAATCTGAAACTCAAATTTCTGCCATTATTTTCTAACTTCAATCTTTAATGACTTGCCACTAATTTGCCAGAAAACCACAATTTTATGAAAAACAGACCAAACTGTGATGCAAAAATATAAAGTTGCCACACAATACAGCTGGGAACCTGTCAAAAAAGGGACACTTTTTTAATATTAACACGGTTAACTTGAGCAGCTAACAAAATAAGAGCATCTACATGCATTTCTGAAATAAAAGTAATCTGTAACTCTGATCATTACAGTTATATATAATTGTAAACCCTCCACGTTTTCTTCCAAAATTGCCATTTTGAGGAGGGATTATTAGGGGAGAGTAACATTTTGAGCCAAAATTGGGGACAATGGAGAGGTCTGGATATTTCTAATTCTACAAAGTTGATTTGCACATACCTCTCAACCTCTTAATGCAGGAAATCTGGACAAGGCCAAATATATTGGGGGAACATACAAACACTACTAAAAATTGCTCTTGTATAAACTTAAGACAGTTGATAGAATAACAGGTCTTGCATTAGCATGCATTTTTCTGAAGGTTATGACGTCTGAAACTCAATGTCTGTCATTTAGTGACTTCATTCCTAAATGATTTGCTAGAAAACCACAAATTTTATGAGGAACAAACCAAAAATGAGAAGCAAATATCTTTTCATTCTGCAAACATATGGACAACTGAGAGGTATAGTTCAACCGGGGCTGTCTGAGTTTGCTACCCCCCCTCACAAAATCATGGTCGAATGGAGCCTCCCCCCTGCAGCCATTCCAATGTCCCATTCCTTGGTTATTTTGCCCCATTTACCATAAACACTGTAATGTGCATACTGCTTAACTTCTGCGATGATTTAGATTTCATTTGAAAGTTTTATTTTGCATTTTACAGCACAAACCCTAATAGATATCTGTTAAACAAAGCAATGCAGTCTCACAATGAAAATAGACTTAGCATTAAAACTTCTCTGCCATTGAAACTCACATGCATTGAAACAGCACTGAAACCCACATTCAAAGAAAACACATTTTGCCAGTGGCAGATAAAGATTAACTTTGGGCTGTTTTCAAAATCATAGGCCCTTTGAACATGAAACATAGGGGTGGAAAAATCACAAGCCACCAAGTTTCAGACAGAGATCAGCAATAGGAGAGCAGTAAGCAAGTCAAATAAGTATTCCAGCTGAAAAAGAAATTCAATCTGAACAAATCAAACCTCAAAAAATATATATATTATTCATAGGGGCAAGTTCCCCCTGCACTCCATACACCCCTTTGAATTTATGTATACCAACAATGAAGTCGCACAACAGCATGGAAAGGACAA
Source organism: Protopterus annectens (assembly GCF_019279795.1). NCBI lineage: Eukaryota > Metazoa > Chordata > Ceratodontiformes > Protopteridae > Protopterus > Protopterus annectens. The sequence continues at coordinate 548,727,319 of NC_056736.1, forward strand.
ATTCCCACTCCCAAATGTCAACAAAGCTGCAAAAGGTACAGTTAGTAATATTGTTTTTCAACATTACAATGTTTGCAATGTGGGACTCGCCCTGGTGGACTCGACCGCTTGTGTGTCAAGTGCATGATAGTAGACTGTAATTGTATATGTAAAAAAACAATGAAGAAATGGATGTGTGTGCCTTTGAAAGAGTTGATCCATCCCTCCTGCTAAATACAAAATTACATTGTTAGTGACTATGCATTAAATTGGTTATTAGCCTACATATCAGACAGAACCTTCACGGATGCAAGAAAACAGTGTCTGAAATGGTACAGCTTCTATAAGCAATCCAGAACCCTTGCTGTCCTCCATTTTTATAAAAGACCTCCTCTACAGTCTCTCAGCTATACACTCTGTACTGATTATACCATAATATAATGCTGCAACACCGCACTTACAGACATACAAAATAATTTTCAAAAATACGTCAGACACATCTAGAGCTAACAAAACTTGAAGTCCTACTCATTATTATACTGCTTCTTCAGTAATGTTGTTTGTACCATTCAAAGACTGTCTAGACATCTTAGCATTGTTATAAATGACCCTCAAGACACACCACATCCCATTACAATTCACCAAACTACTTAAGTCTTGTGCTAATTCAAAAAATGACATTCACTCTCCATACCAAACATGGTGCAACTGGCCCTGCAACAAATCAGATTGGTGTATAAATACATGCACCTCTTAACCCCAAGAAGTTAGAAATCAATATACAAATGTTAATGCCCAAAACTGATTACAGGCTATTGGTCATAACAGTAATCTCAGACCAGAATACAAACATCCTGCAAACTACTGCTGGGAAAACATACATCTCTAAATCTAGAAAATTCCATTGCATTTCACTGCACAAGGTAATTTGACTGGAAATCATAGTGTTAGCCTCCCTCCGCCTTAACTCTCTAATATTTAAGTTGCTAAACTGTAGTTACTGTTGTTCTCTTGCATCTGAACATCATGCAAAACCTGCTTACGTACCTCCTTACTCTAGTTAAACCTAGACTACGTTTCAGTAAGATCCTGTTCCAAGATTATACCTATGGAACTGCCTTCCACAGGACATCAGAAGTTACCCATTCAAGAAGAAGTTTATTGAACAACTAAGTGAACAACACAAATGCGCCTGCCTAAACAGTGTTTAACTTTGTATTATTTAAATAGCAGTAATGCAAATGCAATGCAATTATTATTTTTGTGTATCAGCTATGCACTTCTATGCACTTTATTACTTATCTCTTTTGGGTTTGGTTATGAACCTTCATAAATCAAGTAAATATGTGTGCTGTGTACATGCATCTATGATTTATATGGGATCTCCACACATTATATAATTTGTATAAGACATGTATATAGAGCAGTCACTCATACCTGTCAACCTCTTATTCTTAGAAGAGGAAATCTGGACAAAGTCATAAATAATAGGGGGATAAAGGCCCAGAAACAGAGAAATTGTTAAATATTGCTCTAACAAACTTAGCAAGTTGATGGAATAAGAGGTTTTACATTGCCATGGATTTTCTGAAGGGTATGAAGCCTGAAACTGAAATATCTATCATTTTCTATCTTCAATCCTCAATGATTTGTCAGAAAAACAAAATTTTATGAGAAACACACCAGAAATATGAGGCAAAAATCTGGACATTTTGTGAAAATCTGGACAGTTGAGAGGTATGCATCCACTTGATATATAAACATGGGTCTATATCAGGAGCACAAACTTGCAAAAGTTCGAGTCTCATATGGTTGACACCATATGAGCGCACTTTTGAAAGCTCGAATGTTTCAATGGAGATCACCGCAAGGGAATATTTCCCTTTACTTCACTGTAGTGCGATCTCGGAGTTGGTATATTTAAGTAGCAAGGGGTGTGGGGTGTAGGGGGGCTTGACCCCTGCTCAGAGCATTCAGGTAGGTTTTTTTTTGTTTATTTTTATTATATGTTCGATGTTTAAAAACTTCGCTCATATGGTGTCAATCATATGAGCATCAAAGTTTTTAAACTTCGAGCATATAATATAGACCTATATACATAAATATTATGTCTTCTACTGTTTGTGTTATGGTTCCGTTTCTGCCATCTTGGCCTGTGTTATGAATGTAGAGTCATTAGACAAGCTCTCCATCCTGGCACAAATGACTAAAATGAATGAATGAATGCATACATGCAGGCTAATGAGCTAACTAGAGTGATGTGTGTGTCTCTATGATACACAGTTCTTCCAGAGAATTCAGGTGCCTTTATGTTGTGTATTAAGCTTCTTCCTGACATGACCCTTGTCCTTCCTGCTGATGTAATGGAACTTGCCAAATAAATAAAATAAGCAACGTTTGTGTGAACCCAGCCATTTCAATGCTATGAGAATCACACCAGCATTTTAATGTCTTGGCTTTTTCACAACCTTTGGAATGGGAGTTATATAGGATGTATTTTGACTGAGGCTTGAGTAAAGCCTTTTGAGCTCTTATCTTGATTATTTTTCCTAGAAAGCTTTTTGTGCTATTGTAAATAGGTCCTTTCTTGGAACACTCTGCCCCCCCCCAAAAAAAAAAAACAAACAAGCAGTGCCATAACGGTGAAGAACCTGAAGACTGACTCTCCAGCTGGGATTTTTCACAAGTGATCTGTTCAGTGAGTTGCCAAAACATTCTTCATGTCTCAAAAGTGTACAGTTACTAATGTCTAGAAAACAGAGAGTGCCTACTCCTAAAACACCATGCCCAAACTGCTTAACTTCTAAGAGTTAGTGCTGCTCTTATTTTATAACAGATTGCAATGGTTTTGTCCAGTATTGTTTGTTAAACTCTGATATCAAGGCTGTGTGGAAGAACATGGTTGATGGTCAGCAAGCAGCATCTGCTTCAGGTTTATTTCAAGCATTTGAGGTGAGTTCCCCAACTCTGATTGGCCACATCTATTGCTATTTGATGTGATAGGGAGTCTTGTAAAGGCTGCCAAAATTCTGATATAATCCACCACTGACTGTCCTTGATTAGAACAAGAACTAGAGGAAAAACACTTATCCAGAGGGATGCCTCATCTAATACTCAATATTCCAGATATACTAATGAATTTCTGCATGAAAATTATTGCATCCTCTACTATTAGCATCACTTAAATATGTCCAAAACCCCTAAGAACTCCCTGATCAGAACTGTTTCTCTATCAGTACTGCATGAAAGCAAGGTAAAATGTCCTGCATTCTGCTATTTGTCAAAAACACTCTTTTCATATCAGAATTCAAAATCACCCCCCCCCCAAAAAAAAAAAAAACTTTTAGATAGGAACAAGTTTTAACTTTTTTTGGAAATTATGGTGAATCCTAAGGCATTTAGAAAGGGAAACTTAATATTTGGGTACTTCAGAACCCAGTCCTAAGATTCAGCCACTGCCAAACATTCATACAAGTATGGGAATGTAAACGCCAAGCCCACCTTGGGTTTCTGTACAGGTTTTAAAATATTCTTCATCTCTCTACAATATGTCAGGCTTCTTATGGGTTGGTGCTGCCCGACCATGTCTGCACCTACCTTCTGAAGCCAGCGACTGCCCGACCATGTCTGCACCTACCTTCTGAAGCTAGCGACGAACAACCTGCAGGGAAGCCACATAATCCAACAGAACCGATCACTCTACACAACGCCCGTGCAGCGAAATCCCTGTGAGAGCTGAGAGAGAGCTCTCAGCTCACTCCTCATTGGCTCTGACTGCAAGGGAAGCAGTCCAGAGCTCCTCTGTTCAGTGCGGTCGATGACCGCACAGATTTCTGGGTACCCTACAGCACAGGTTGCTGGGTACCTGTTTTTCTGTATTCGGACTGTCGATAAAGGCAGTCTAAATAGATTTTCTGTTTCACGGACTGTTTTTCCTTTTTTTTCTATGTGGGAGGGCTGCAGACCGGCAGTCCGATAGGATGAGCCGCCCCTGCTTAAGAGATGCCTGTATATCTGTGACTTTACTTAATCATGGGACTGCCTTTCTATGTGAAAGGCATTGATAGTGTTTGTAAATGCATCTCAGATACATGCGGTTGCATGACCTAAGACATGGTGGGATACGTTACATATATACTTCATAACACATGCTGTCATAAACACAAACTTGCGATATATGAGATCTCAATAATTGCAACAGAAGTATTGTGCACATCATATCTATGTATGTGCATTCTACATTAAATATCATCAGTGTCACATTTTACATAATTTACACACATTATATTGGACTACTATAGCAAGCAATAATGACACATTTCTTGCAATAAACAGAGTTATGATAATGATGTGCATTTACTGTGACATTCTTGAGCAAAATGTAGTGACAATTGGCATTCTAGCCACCTCTGTAAAAGCAACTGTTAATTGGGTCTGAACTATGTATCAGTCTTCTTAGTGTAGTATCTGTAATGAGAAATTGTGTTTATAGTTAATTTTATGTTTATATATTGCATTGTATCTATCTATCTATCTATATCTATATATATATCTATATATATATCTATATATATCTATATATATATATATATATATATATATATATATATATATATGGTTTTAGTATAAATTTAGAGTTTACTTACTTATTTTGTTGGGTTTCTATATTGTACATGTTTATTGTTCCATAGTTTATAATGTGTTGTTTGTCTTGTGGTTTTTCTGGTTCATTTTCCAGGTATGGACGTTCTGTGTTATGGACTTTCATTTTTTTTTTCTTGGTCCGTTGTCTGTTGTGTTATTGATGTTCTCTTCATGTATTGGATTTTTTGGTGTTTCTTGTGTTCCAGATATTATTTTTCCCCATGTTTTAAATTCATCTACTGAAGGTTGATAATACGATCTTAGTGATGCTTCACTTTTATGTCCTGTGACAGTCATTATTTGTCTTGCTTCCATCCCTGATTGTGAGAGTAATGTTACTGCTGTTGCTCTTAAGGAGTGGTTTGTGTATCTCTTTGATAGGTTTGCTTCTTTGCAGATTTGTGGTAACATGTTTGCAAGATAGTTTTTTCCCATTGGTTGTGTTGTGTACCATGTATCCATTTTGTCAAGTACATGTTGTGGATATTTTTTTGGGTGGAGGAACAGTTGTTTTGTATTAGGTGGCCTTTTTTGTAAGTATTTTTTGAAACTTTTTACAGGACATGAAGGGTCTGTGCGGTTTTCGAACATGAATCCTCTTAGCAAATGTTTTGTAACATCATAATGTTTTTTGTGGTTTTTTGTATGTTCGTTGAAATTTTTTGTTACATATTCTGTGCCATCTGTATATTTGTTTATTGTAAAACTGTCTTCTGTGAGGTATCGTACTCCTTCATTCCCACGTCTTGCAAAGTGTAGCTGTATATCAAACCATACTTTTCTTACTAGTCCGTCTGCTGTGTTTGGGGAAAGTACTTGGCTGTTTCTTAGTTGTGTTATTTCTTGCATTGTGAGTGGCTGGTGGTGTTCTGCTGTATCTTTTCCTTGTCTTCTGTAATTTTTAATTACTGACTTAAATACGTTATTTGCATTTGTTAGAGCTGTATCTGTTATGATGTTAATCTTTCTATTGAATGGTGGGTTGTTTATATATCTGTTTAGTCCTGCACGTAAGGATACAAATGCACTTATTACGTATTCTTGTCCTTTTGTGTTTCGTACTGTAGCATAGAATTCACTAAGTATTTTGTTTAATTTTTCTGGTGTAATAGTGTGGAAGTCTATGTTGTAGAGTTTTTGTTTTTTCCAGTTTTGAAATATGTTTATAGCCCACTGTGTTTGTTTTCTTGTACTTAATTCTTCTTTTTCTAATTCTAGTGTTTCTATTTCTTTAACAGTTTTTTCTGCATGTCTTTTATGTTTATGAGTGGAATAGGCTTTTAATGTTTTTTTACCTTTCTGAAGAGTATGGCTTGTCACACTGTTGTCTTCTATAAGGGCCTTGTTATGCTGCAGTAATTCCTGTTCTTGTGGTTGGAGAATTTTCTTGCTTGTTGATGGTTTCATTGAGGTTTGTGGTATGTTCTTAAATATTTCTTCTATTTCACTGTCACTTATTATTTCAAAGTTTAGTTCCATTTTTTTTTATTATTTTCTATCTATGGTGTCTCTTGTTTGGGTGTTTCTTCCTGTCTGAGTTTGTAGTCTTCGTGTTTAACAGGGCACGTGCAGGTTTTTGAAGGGAGGTAATTAAAAGGGTAGGTGGTGCTTGTTATAAAATAGTTTTAGCAGCATAGACATTTATAAGGTGTAGTTATGTTATACTAGTTATGGGTATGTTGAAATGTGGTGTAGTGTTAATTTGTATTTATTTTTTTTAAATATGTACTTTTAGTAATTGGTCACTAGATGGTGGTGTTGTATGCGGTTTTATAAGATGTATGCGGTTTTAGAAAATGTATGCTGATGTGGACGTTTGGTATGGTGTGTGTTTTTTACTTTGCAAGGGATGTCTGGTGTGTTTTAATATGTATATTTTTGGAGTTGTGTGTGTATATGTATTGTAGGGAATATAGGTGAGTGAATGGTTTTATGACAATGCTTGGTTTTGTTGGGTTATAACTGGTGGTTATGTAGTGTGTGTGTGTGTGCTGTATTTGCGACTGTATGAGTTTTCATTTTGTTTGTGTTCGAGGTGAGGGAATGAGAAATAGTATATGGGTAATGTTTATTTTTGTGTGTTTTAGTTGAGTAGTTGGTGTTTTTTGCTTTTACATTTACCGTACATTTATTTTTGCTTCATGTCGGCGCAGCGGGATACATAACTGACCGGACTTCTTTACTTGTTTGTTGTCCGATTTAGTATGTGCACGCTGGTTGGATTAGCCAATCAGCGTGCACGTTTATCGTCTTTTCCGATGTTCGGATGGTATAATTAACAATAATCAGAGGAAGAAGTGCATAACAGTGACAATGTCATCCTTCTCACATTTCCTTGACATGTCAGCAATTTAATTTTTAGCATAATTTATCAGAAGTGATATTAATGCCAAATAATGTTAAGGGTGGACAGACAACAGCTCACATGTTGTTAGCAATTCTAAGAATAGATGATTAAAAAAAACAACACAATGATATCACAAACTATGTATTCAGACACCACTCTGTAAATCGTTTAGTTAACTGGATCTGAAACCTGCATCAGTTGTCCCTTTCTCTAACCTCACAGCACTTATACTTTGTGCTACAGAGAAAGTTACCTGATAGGTGCATTTTCTTCACTGAGCACTATCCAGCATGTTGAGGGCCGTACGCACTGTGAGGCTTGTTTCTGATAAAGAAGGCAGGCCAAATTAAATTTTTCACTTTTTTCCCTTAGGAAGCAAACTGTAATTTAATGCTGGGTTGCATTTAAACAGCTTAAATCAGAACTTATCAGGCCCATTAGGATCTCTATTTAACCACAACCTCCTGACTGGCTTTGTTCAAATAGAGTGGAGGACAGCAACGGTCATCATTCTGCATAAAAGGGGACCTACTGACCCAAGAAATTACAGACACATAAGCCTGACTAATCTTATATGTAAGGCCATGGAAAGAATAATCAGGGACCTGATAAATAGTAACATAGGAAACCTCCAAAAACCGAACCTGACCTAATTCAGCCTTGTCAAGGTAAGGTCATGCCTACTAAATCTGGTGGATTTCTTTGAGAAAGACACTAAGGCCATAGATGAGATAAACCAGTACACCACCTACCTCAACCTGTCTAGTGCTTTTGACACAATTCCCCACTCAGGTGTTATAAATAAACTCACAAAAATGGACATAAATCCCTACAACTCCAGATGGATAGCCAATTGACTCATGGTCATGACAATTGGTTAAAGTGGGTGAATCCATATCCAGCAAGAGGCCAGTTACTAGCGCTGTGCCACAGGGCTCAGTGATGGGGCCACTCCTGTTTGGAATATACTTCTCTGAACTCAAGCCTAATGTGGAAGGCATTTGGATGACAACGTTTGCCAATGACTGAAAGCTGGGGGCAGTCATTAAATATCCCAGTGATATAGATATCCTTCAGAGAGGTCTAGATCAGACAAATGATTGGTGCCAGAACCATGGCTGAAAACTATGTGCAAAAATGCATTACCATACATTTTGTGAAGTCAAATACCACTGCAATAACATCAATAGCACACTCCGAGTAAAAGACTGAGAGGTGAGCGACTGAGTTATACAGATAGATAGTAGTCTGAACATCGACTGTCATGTGTCCACAGTGGTGAGTAAAGTCCTTCTATGTGGCACAACTTATAAGTAAAGGTATGACATTCAGATCCAAGGATATTATAAGCACACTGTACTCAGAAACTATTAGATCAATAATTGAGTACAATGCACCATTTGACATGTATTTCACAAGGCACTTACAGCAGCTGTTTTGACCTCAGAGGTTTGTCACAAAGAAAATAGAAGGAGTAGACAACTTGTCCTATTCAGATAAATTAAAATCCCTATCCCTTTACTCTGTCTCCTACCAATTATTAAGGGGTGGCCTATGCCGATCTGCAAGGCATTCACAAGCCCAGCCCTGATGGAGCTACTATGCACTGGCAAGTCAAATAACATGAGGGTCACCTGATCTAGGGATCTAAAGTTAGTCATCAACTCAAACAAAATATGCTGAAGAGACAGATATGTGTCTTAGAGGTTGCCCTTCTTTGGAACAGACTTCCTATTTACATTAAGCAGAGCCCTTTCCTGGCCCTCTTCAAACAAAGTTTGGATCAATGGATGGGGAATCTCATTTCACACCTGGGGTAGTGCCTATGTACCCTATGTAAAGGGGAAATCTGTAAGATACTCAAGGCATATGCACAAACGCATGCCATCTTCCTGCCCCTAGGGGCCATATAATGGGTACAATTGGGTTATATTGGCTAGGCTTGTAAGGGCTCTTAAGCAATTATCCTTGTAATCTCCTTTGTGCATATTAACCTAGGGACCACAAACAATGATGAGGAAAAAATAACGACATTGAAATAGGAGAAATATTGTAAAAGAAAAAGTTAAAATATATAGTTTTGATATTTCCTTAACTTTGTTTTATTTCAACATGGGCATACTCTCATTAACAATCAATTATGTTCACACAAGCAACAACATCTATGGATACGAACCCTGGAACACCAGGACATTTACATGACAAAGTTCAGGTTCTTATCACTATGTAGCACACATGCTACACTGTGAAGAAAAAAAAGTGGTATACTCAATATGTGACATAGCAAAAAATAACATTACAGATGCAACAGCAACAATTCCTTAACTTTGCTCTGTGTACTTTACAGTTAGATGTGTAGATAGCTTTAATACTGCCAACATGGGTTCCTCATGTAATATAAAAGAAAATTGTGAACATTGCATGTCTTTGCTTCTGGTTATTTTATGAACATCATTCAAATATATATGCTTCCCAAAAATGTCTGCAATGTACTTTGCCTTGTGGTTAATATATGTTTTGCTGAGTAATTTACTTCCTTATAGTTGCAGTCACAATTGTATTCAGAAGCAGTGACTGTTGTTGGAAACAATTCAAGTCACTGTTAGGAATGTTGATCTCCTAAGTCAGACAATGGTAGTCACAAAATTTCTTTTAAGTTCCTTCTCTCTGACACTGCCTGATTGGTACTGCAGTCAGACTAATCATTCATACTTGCAAGCACTTACAAATAACACTTTTGAGTGCTTGTCCTTGCAGAGGTAGACCATGTGCATGCAATTGTGTAGGTCCTTAAACCATGTTTACATTCTCCACACTAAGTTCAGATTGTGGAATTCATGCATAATAATCAGGTCACAGCTCATTTGATTATTCTCAGTGATTAAAGGGTTTAATTTGCACTGTATAATGGTAATGATTTAGTTAAGGAACTTGCATCACAGTAAGGGATACTGAATCCAGAGAACATGATACTGCTACTTACTGCTACTTGCTTTGCAAGCTGTTTTCCAGACTCACAGCTGATTTACTGCAAAGATAGATTGCTATTATGAACACATTTATGTATTTTATGTATTTATGTATTATGTTCGGCGTACCGAGTGCACCACTGCCACAACCTTAATATCCTAGGGTGGCTTGAACTGCCTTGACTACTGCAGTTCAACCAGCTCATAGTGGTGCATAAAGTCCTTTACTGAATGGAAAATACACCTGCACTAAAAAATATTATCAGCCCCTACAGTAACAACCGGCCAGTCTGCTCATCCACTAGACTCCTAGTTATAACTTTCAACTCCAACTACTCAGCTGGGAACTCTCTGTTTGCCAACTCTTGTTTGAAAGAACATTTGTAAAAAGAAAAAGTAAAACGCTTCGGATAAACGGACCAAAACACATTTATTTACATAAAAAGAACTGAGCGCTTTCACCCACCTACACCGTGGGTTTCATCAGAGTTACATAAAATCAGAGCAGCTACTTTTTATAAGAAAACAATAACCTATCTCAATGCTTTCCCAATTAACAAATCAATTAGTCAGTTTCCAATTTATAAATTACTAATACACTTGATATTGTTACAATAAATACTGAATTCTGAACACAAACAGTATATAAGAATATTCATTTCCTTTTTCCTAAGTTTCCACACCATTCAACCCTTATATAAAAACACAATAAGAAACACACTAAAAAAGCACAATAAAAAACAGTTAATTAATTTAGTATAAAATAATAAATATATATATATAATGTGATATCTAATTGAAATTAATTTCTATATATCATTTGATTTCATTTTTAAATAACTAACAATCGATATATGTTCATTTATTCCTGGTTTAATACAGGAATTCAACCTCAGCTGCCACAAGCATTCTTTTGCCTCAAGTAGTGTGTTTACATCCCCTTCACTACTATTATTGTCTGGTACCCTATCAATAACAAAAAACCTCTTGAATTCTTTGCATGTTTTGCTATGTGTATACAAAGAGTTAGTAGTTTTCTTATTCTTAATATCCCTGTTATGTTCTGCTATTTTATCCCTAAGTTTCCTTTTAGTTTTACCTATATAGAATGCAGAACATGTCAGGCACGTAGCTAAATATACAACTAGTTTTGTGTTACAGTTTACATGTCCTGGGCATCTTAGGGTTCTGTTGTACCCCTTTATTGCAACATAAGGCCCATCATTAATAAATCTGCAACACCTACAAAAACCACATTTTCTCATCCTAGAATTTTTGAATAATGTTTCCCTTTCAAAGTAATTCTTTAATGTTTTTCCTTTACTGAAAACTATGGTAGGAGTACTACCTATATAGTGCAAAATGTCTGTTTGATTATTAAAAACTTTTTCAAATGATTCCCTAATACTATCAATAAAGTGCTTACTTTTATTATTAATACAAAAGCTCCTGATTTTCTAACAGATGATGTTCTCTGTTCATATTTATTGAGTATACCATATAATAATATTGGTTTAAAAGTATCTTCTCTCTTAATACATATTTCATCTCTAATATTTTCAACAAGCTTTCTTGGGTATCCTCTTTCCAAAAACATATTCACTAGTTTTTCTATCTCTCTACAAAATTCACTATTGTCACTTATTATTCTTGATAGCCTCACCATTTGGCCTTTCACTAAATTTCGTTTCTGGAAATAAGGGTGACAGCTATCAAAATGCAAATAAGAGTTTGAAAATGTTTTTTTACAATGAATAGTTGATTCTATCTTATTATCAACTTTGTACAGTTTAATGTCTAGATATTCGCAGCTATCATACTTCATATTGTATGTGAATCTCAAAAATGTTGTAGTACTTTCCAGGTATTCAATAAATTTATCTAGTTCCTCCCTACTTCCTCTCCAAAATATTAATATATCATCTAAGAACCTTTGATGAAGGTCTGTCTTCGACCAGTAACTACTTGAAAAAACATTCTGCCTCTCCCACATTGCCAAAACAAGGTTTGCATATGTGGGAGCACATCTTGCTCCCATTGCTACACCCGAACATTGCTGATAATATTCACCCTCCTGTTGAAAAAAAATTGTTTTTCAAGACCATTTCCATCATGTCTACAATCAACTTACGTTTGACTGTGTGAAAACCACCAAAAACTTCTAAACTAGCTTCATATAGTTGCAAACCTTCTTCCAGGGGAATAACAGAAAATAAATTGATAATGTCTGTAGTTACCAAGAGAATATCATTCAAATTGTCCTTGTTGTAATTTTTAAGCAACTCTAAACAATGCCATGAATCCTTCAGAATGTACTTAATATTTGCCACAATGTCCTCACAGCTTACATCTACAAAATGAGCTATTTCTTCCATTTTTGAGTGCTTCGCAGAAACAATTGGCCTCAAAGGGGGGTTAGAGACACATTTATGTATTTTGGGTATCCCAAATATTGATGGCGTAAGCGGATATTCAACTGAAAGATATTCAAATTCAGTTTTAGTGATGATTCCTTCTAGTAATAAATCATATAATTGCCAATCAACTTTCGTGTACGCCTTCATTGTATCATATTTTGTTACCCTTTTATAAGTTGTCTCATCACTAAGCATACTGATCATCTTGTGGTTGTAATCCATTTTATTCATTATCACCACCCCTCCTCCCTTGTCTGGTTTCATAATTCTCAGTTTGTCTGAAGCACTCAACTCATTTAGGCAAAATCTTTCTGCTTCTGTTAAATTGTCTTTTGAGGTATTACTATCCTTCCATGTCTTTCTTAACTGCACCTCACAAAACATTTCAAATAAATGCACTATAGGGTTACATGGTGGAATAAAAGTGCTTGACCGTTTTAATGTAATGTTTTTTATATCCATTTTCGGTTCCATCTCATCTGTTTTTTGAAAAAAAAAATTAAATTTAAAGTTCTTGTATGCATCTTAAGGTTTAACAGTATTTTCCCTATATCTAAATTGTAATTAGGGATAAACTTAAAACCTTTTTTAAAAAGTGATAAATAATTTTCTCCTAAAGGTTTATCCGTATAGTTGTACATAGTGAAACCACCCTCTGAAATAACATCACAGTTAAATTTCAATGATTCATTTAATTCGTTAGTACTGTTTTCACGTGCTGGGCTAGCAACATACATTAAAGAAGGTGAAAATTCTACATTTTTAAATAATATTTAATCTAAATTAGAATCACAAATGTATATAAAAGATTCATTCATTTCTTTAATACAACTTTCAAATACTGGACTTGTTACATCTATTTGAAAGGAACATTCTACATCTTTATGTATTGTTTCATCTAAACCTTTAAGGTTAGCCTCCTTACCTAATCTATCAGGACACTCATTTACTACCATACCAATGTATTTAATAGTAGTACTGTTAGTTAAAGAATGTAATGGAGTTTCTATTTTGTCTGGTACTCGACCATCATTTAATAATAATGCGTTTGTTGTCTGAATCTTCCCCTGCCATTGTATTGCTGGTAGCGATATTGGTGTTGCCCCTGATACCGCTCCCTCAAACGTTCTGATCTCCGAAGCACTGGTTCTTCTAAAAAAACTTTCCCATTAGTATCTACATTCTCTTGCATTCTCTGGTGCCCTGTTGCCTCATAGTTAGTCACTGAAGCTACATTTTGAATATCATTTCTATTTGCAGCTGCCATATTGTTGTTAACTTTGAAAAAAACGCTTAAAGTCTCTAAAATCTGAATATGCATTATTACTTAAATAATCATTTGTGTCACGCTGCAATTTTTCATTCTTATTATCTAACCCATTACTCACAAATGTTTTCGTTTCATTCAAAATATTGTCAAACTTACATTTGTTGTACTCAAACAATAAATCTTTTCTAATACTATTATCAAGTGTTATTAAAGTATCATTTAGTTTACTTAACCTGGCATTGTTGTTCTTAATAATTAACTTAATTAACTGTTTGCCAGTGTTGTCAAAAATTTCAGTTAGCTCACGTAAAAGTTCTTTATTATTTTCAAAGCCAAAAGGTACCTTAAATACCCTCAGTCCTTTCGGTATAGATCTCTCGAGAAAAACATTATCCATCTGGAGTGTTTTAAATTTCCTGAGAGTTTTTTCAAATACATCCATTTGTTTATTTAAGGTCCCCATATCTCTACCGTTCTGTTGAAAATGAAAATTAGGAGCCAACAACACTGACTTCAAGTCCACCACTCTACTGTCTATATTTCGTTCTTCATTCAATCCATTTCTAGCGTTTGGTGCCGAATCCGGTAGCGGAACTCTATGTTCGTCACTTCCTGGTCTTATGCGCATCGTCTGACTGACAATAGGATCCCCCAAACAATTGCTAGGGACTGGATTACTATGCGAAGTGCCTGGAGTGGAATGAAGTGTATAAATCTGCTCCTCTGTATCTGATAATAAAATATTTTCATTTTGAACATTTCCGGTGTTGTTTTGAATGTCAACATTAGCAAGTTTCTGTTCTTTAAGTACTGTTAATAACCGTTGAGTTGTCACTAATTGTTGCTGCAGTAGCTGCTCCATCACGTTTTTTTTTAAAATTCCGGTAAGAATACTAGCCAACGTATTAAATAAAATTCCGTATAATCCAAAAGCGAATTACCAACAAAAACTTGTCCTTACATAACCAAAAGAATGAACACTTGTAAAAAGAAAAGCATTGTTTTCTTATAAAAAGTAGCTGCTCTGATTTTATGTAACTCTGTTGAAACCCACGGTGTAGGAGGGTGAAAGCGCTCAGTTCTTTTTATGTAAATAAATGTGTTTTGGTCCATTTATCCGAAGCGTCTTGTTTGAAAGACATGGAACTTGCTCCCAGGTGACTTGACTCTAGAACCTTTGCTAACCCTATTCAAAAACAAACCCAAGAAATACTTCAAAACACACTGATTATGTCCTTACACTAATCCCGACTAGTGTCATCTCCATTACTTAAGTGCCTTACCTACAACTGTTTTTACTTTATCTACCACACCATTCCAGGAAGGGACAGTTGTATAAACTGCTGCTCAATGTGTCTTAAACCTGAATGTAATAAGTAGGTACTATATGTATAAAATACTGGTATTGCTTATGTCTGTAATCTGTATGAAACTAGTATTTACTAAATGTTCTATGTGTATTATGATCTTGGAACTTTTCTCCATGGGACTCCATTGAAAATGGATATATATCCAGTCGGACTATCCCAGTCAACAAATGTAAAATAAATAATAAATAATTAATAAATAAATACATTTGCACCTGAGTTATGGTTTGTATTTTGCAATACAAGTATTACTGTAGGTGCCACACAACGTATATGTAGGGCCATTGTGGAGGCATAGGGACATTCCACAAATGCATCAGAAGAGATAATGTGAGTACTAAACAATGTGCATTCTAATGTGGGACTGCCTGAACAGTGTGGGTGACTTCTTGGATAGGATGGATGATACACTGGACTGAGCAGTGTCTGTAATGGGACATCTGCTTAGGGAGGGTCAACATCTACATAGTTTTAGAGCTACTACATCATCCGATGTTAGCCAATGTGGCCATGCAAGATCCCACTTCCACAGTGGCACTACTTTCACTGCTCTATCTTTGATTACTGTGTTCACATCCAGATGTGGTAGACCATGTAGTCATGGTCCTGCATGCAGTCATGATGACAGCTCATCCAGCAGTCATCAATCATGGTCAGGAAGCACCCCAAGTTCTGGCCAATCACATGGAACTACCAGTGCAACTGCAGGCAGAGGTAGTTCTTGTGGTTGTGTGTGATGATACTGAACTGACTAATCTTCCATACATGTATGAAATCTGCAGATTCAAGATGCCAAGTCATAGTGCTAGCACAGTGCTTGATTGTACTCATGCAAACACATATACATTCAACAAAAAGTTGCACATACCACCTCACACATGCACATACTACTTATTTAAGTAGTATTGTTGACTGCTAAACATATCTTTCTATTTGCCCTGCAAATTGGATACTTAAGAAATACAGTTTTGTTTTACTTGCACACACTCACTTCTTTGATATCAGGCTTTCCCTCCTGCCTCCCCCCCACAGTGTGCATGTGATTATGACTATCCCTGGTCTTTACACGTTTCTTTGTGGTTTTGGTTTGCACAAATGTCTCAGATATATTGATAGCTAATGCTTGCTTACTTAAAATTTTCTTTTAATGAAACTGTGTTGCAGAATAAATGTTTTTGTTCATAGTTCATGATCAGTTGTGTAAGATTGCTTCTGTAATTGTTGACCCTCACTGTATTCGTGTTACTGTCATTACTCATGTAGTCAAAGAAGATGTTTATGTTTTGCTTATTGTTATACTTGTACAAATGGTGCTACCCTTGACCTGCTCACTGATTTATATACAGTGGCCAAATGAAAGGATTGATGCACATTATTGATAAAAATCCATAGCTTTGTATTGTAAACATCAGTCAAAAGGTATTACTTACACTACTGTACAGCTGGGGCATGTATCAGTTTATGGACATATAAGAAGCTACATAACATAGTAATCATTTATACAACTGTATTGTTTCTTCTATACAAATTCCAGACATACCTTGGTAATAATTCAGATGTGAGAATTCTTCTTGTGGTGCCTGTGTCTGATGCTAACAGAATACAAACTATTAAATGGTTAATTAAGTAAAGGCTGTGCATTTTGTTACATATCACTTTTAATTATATCTATGCACTAAGGCTGTTATTCATTCTTTTAGGTATTCAGTTTGCACCCTATCCTTTGCATCTTAACCAGGGCCTTGGCATATTGTACACATCTATGTCTGTTAGCAGTATCTGGGGCTGGTTGTTCTCCTTCGGACTCCTCATCTGTATCTGCTGGAGTTGCTTGCCCTGCCTGTGCTACTATCCGACCACTAATTGTCCTTGTTGAAGCTGTGTCCTGAGAATGATATTGTGCAACATGGAACAGACTATTAGTATTTTGGCAGTGGTGGCTGAGTCATACTACAGAGCACCTGAGGTGTTTAAACACTGGAACCTAGATTTGAACAAGCCAAATATCCATTGCATGACATTTTTAGTTTGATGATGGGCAACATTGTATCCTTGTTTGGTGGGCTTGTGTGGGTTTCTCATGGGTGTCATGAGCCACAGTTTCAGGGCATAATCTGGATTCATTACATTGTGGAAAGTACCCCTAGCAAACCTTGTGTACAACTCACAGGTGAGAAATATGTGCAAGTTGTGAAAACTGCCTGGGTTGCCTGCACAGACATTGAAGATGATCCCTTTGGCATTAGACATCTTGAAAATGTATGGAGTGGTATGCTTTTCTGTTGATGTACCTCCCTTCATCTTCACTGGCTGAGCTTTTATTTCTATGTGTATGCAAACTGTGACCCCCAAAACTTCAGAAAAGTATGCTTTTGCATAAGATTCCTGTCTGGTTCTTGCTCTCTTCTGTGAGGCTCGTGGGAAACAGATATGCTCCCCTACATGTTGTAGTATTTCATTTATCAACTAACGTAATATTCTGGAAGCTGAGGCCTGTGACACCCCTAATTTATCCCCTGTGGGTCTCTGAAATTTACCTGTAACTAATATACATAATGCTACATATGCTTTTGTTCCCACTGAGGTGGGTTTTCCATGTTTTCCCTTGGTTCTCAGTCAAGGGTGGCAGTAGTTGCATATTTTGTTTAGTCTTTCCCCTCTCCACCCAGTATTGCTCTACAGTTTCTGTGTTATGAAGCCCATGATAAATTAAACAGGGTCTAAACACCCTCCTTCTTCTTGGCTGAGGTCTACCAGCAGCAGCAACACCTTGAATCAAAGCCTTTTGCACATACTGGTTAATGATGGCAGCAGCAACTATCAACATCCTGCTTTTTTTCTAAGTGGCTATCATACAAAGAGTTTTGGATTTCAGGTCTAATGGCTACACTGAGTGTATACAATTCCTTTCTACATTACCAAATAGCTCCACCATGTTATATTGGCTACTTAGCATGTAATTTAGCTACTTATACTTTATTAGCATGTTCTACCATTTAACCTTGTTTTGAGGTTCGACACTAGGCCATTTAATGAGCCCCAAATAGTGTGCTATGGTGTGTGAAACACACAGCACCAGGTGTATGATAGCTGCACTTTGTATAACATTTCATTAATATGGCCCAATATCTTTTTACATTAATGTTCAGATTTCTGTATCTGCTTTCCTCTTCTCTCTTGCCTATAATCCCTGTTTCACAGCATCTACTCAGTGCATAGAATATAGTTATTAGAAAGCTCCTTGACTAGAAAGGCATTGATTGTACCAGGCCTAACAGTCCTGAATGCCTTACTGCATATTTTATGTGTCATATAGGGATATGATATTTTTAGTACACTGCACACCCATTCCTTCCTTTTGTTCACCTATTAATGTTTTTCCAAAATGTATCTGTAAACTAGGTTATTAATTCTTATAAATACTGACAGGTAAAGCAGACCACAGTTATGGTGAGTGCAAGTCTTCTGGATGTTTAATTTACAGTTGTTCATCTAATTTACCATAACAATGGATGTTCAGATAGATTCCTATTGCAGTAGCCTAAGCTATGTGAGTTATTTCCTGTCAAGCATATAACAATCGTCCAACATGCTACTTTCTATGCTCCCTAGCCACTGAAGGACTAAGAGACAGATTTATAAAATCACTGGTGGGGTGACAAACCTACAGAGCTTTCTTATCTCAGAATAAGGGAGAAAAGAGCTCTGTCTTTTAAGCGTATGATAGAAAAATGGGAAATGAAAAGATCCACATTCTGGCAAAAAAATAAATAAATAAACACAATATAAGTAGATGGAAGGAGGATGTTCCTACTACAACAGTGATCCATTCAAACATCTACTGTTTTGGTAAGTTAACCTACACAACTGTACTATGTTCATCACTTGATCATTCTTACAGTAGCCAAAGCTACATGGGTAGATTATCCGTGTTTAGAAAGAAAGGAAGGAGGAAGAAGGGTCAATGTCCAACAGCTCCTGGAGAATAGTCCTGCAAAACTTGCTCTGGGACTGGGAAAAATAATCTAATTTGTAAAGTTTTGTAAAAATATGCTCAGAGGCCCAAGTTCTTGTCTGTAGAACATTTCTAGATTCCACCCCTTTCCAGAAAACCTCTTAAGAAGCCAGAGTTCTGGAAGAATGGGCCCTGACTTTGCTTGGAAGTGACTTGTTAAGATAAGAATTACAAGAAGCAGTAGCATGAGGCAACCATTTGGCAATTGCTGTTGTAAATATTTGTTGCCCCTTTTCCTTACCTTCATATGAAAGAAACATTTAACCTGAATTCCAGAAGTGTTTAGTCCACTCAATATGTCATCTAAGGCTGTCTGTGAACATCCAGAGTATGTGACAATTATTTTCCCTTATTTTTGGATACAGAAAATAGACAAGATGAATAGCTTAACTCAAACTCTGAAACCACTTTCAGTATCACTGAAGGATTTCTTGTCAAAGATACCCTATCTTTGTGAAAAATGAGATCAAATGTTCTAACTATAAGAGCTTGTAGCTCAGATATTCTTCTTGCAGAGGTCAGAGAAATGAATAACACATTTTTTTTAAGTTAAGTGCTTTAGTTCAGCCTGGTGAACTGGTTCATATGGGAAAAGTGTAAGTTTCTCTAAAAAAATGAGATTCCAAGAAGGAGCCACTTGTCTTCTAGGTGGATAGATATGTAAAACCTGATTGACTTGAAGCTGTGTGTAGAATCTATGGGCAGACAAGCAGAGATGGATAAGAGGCAAATTTTGATAGGAGTAGGAAAAAACAGAGGATGGTAACTCACAAACACTGAAGAACCAGAGGCATTTTTGTGCCTTAAAATGGTCCTGTCTGTTAGTTACAAAATCTCTTCCATTTGCCCACATATGACTTTCTAGTACCAGGTTTCTTAGCCTGCTGCATACTCTCAGAAAACAGGTGCCTAAAAGGTATTGAAACTTTATCATGCAGGCAGTCAGCTGAAGAAGTTGCAAGTGGAAGAGATCAAACAACCATGCAGGAAAATTTCTACCCATCAGAATGAAAAAGCATTTGTTCTCCAGGCCTGTTTGCAAGGAAATCTAAAACAAAATATCTTTATCAGTCCATTTTGAATGGTTGTGAACAGATCTGTTCAAGAAATTCCCACAGGGGGATTCATTCCTAAAAGATTCCCAGGGTCCAGTTTCTGTTTGCGAGGGTGTGTTATGGTCCTTCTCAGCTTGTCTGCAATAAAATTTTGCTCTGACAGACTGCAGGTAACCTGAAGGGAATGGTTGAGTTGATTTAGTAGGTCCCAGGCTGCCATAACTACTCTGCAAAGGGGGAAGATCTGGTTCCCTCTGTTTTTAATTATGTATATTTCACATTACTGTGGTGTTGGATGTGATTATAAGCTAAGTTCTTGGAGTCCAAATATGGTTTAGAGATTTGGGACCAGTTATTTCTGAAATAATTTCTTAAGTCTTTAGTGCTTTAGTCTTTCTTGTTTGCACCACAGACTCCGAACTTACACCTCCTTTGAAACATTTCCCCAAGTAAAGTCTGAGAAATCTGTGGTTACAGACTGAGTAGGAGCTGTAGGAGATGGGGAGAAATGGGTTGAGAATTATCTGCCCTACTCACCAATGCTACTCCCTTTTGACAAACCCTAACACTGAGATATGAAAATAAAGTGGGTGCTGGTGTTGGGCCCAAACAGAGTATCTGTTAAATGTTTTTTTTTTTTTTTCATGTACAGGCTGTTCAGAGGTATCAGAAGAATTGCATTGGCCATGACACCTAGAATCCTAAGATATTTCCTGGCTGAGGTCAGAGACTGGTTGGAAAAAAAAATAAAAAAGCTGTTCTTCATGAGACGGTCTACTTTTTCATAAGAAAGAAAAGCACTCATAAGGGATGTATGTAGGAGGCATGCTGGAAACACTGTCTTGTAAGAAAGAATGAGAGATGGTGTCTGTATGTTCACTTGGAACCCTAGACTGAGAAAGAGATCCTTTACCCTGGTAAGAGATTTTTTAGAAGAGTCTACAAATAAAAAACAGTCATCTAAATACAGAAAAATCTAAATGCCTTGTAACCTGCAGTGAGCTATGATTGGTGCCAGACATATTGTAAACACCCTTGGAGATGTAAATAATCCAAAGGGTAATTCAGAGATGTTAGACAAATAAAATCTTAATAAAACATGTGCTCAGCTTTGGTGACACACAAGCTGACTGTCAATCACTGGACACCCACACAGAGGGTTCTCTGTGATGGCAAAAAAGCCCTGAAGGTTCTGTGCCCTAACCACTGATTTTATATGCTCTGCAGTGGTTATGTTGTAAGTAAATTGTCCTTAAACTTCCAATACTGTCTAGTTGACATATCATTGGCAGGTTATAGCCCCTACAACTTAGCTACTGCAGCAGTGATGCAATGATGAACATCAGTAAGCCTTTATATCACTGATGTATTGTTTTTGTGCTGTATGGGAACATAACATTTCTCTCAAATTCTTATTCTTGGGTTTGCACAAAGGTAATCATTCTCAATTTTGTTATCTGTATCTTGAAAATTATTTTGTTTTTACTTTATATAAATGACTCTTCTCAATCAGTGCATACACTACTGCATAGGTGGCATAATGTCAACTATTATTACTCATAACAAAATGTGCTCCAGTTCTCAGTAGGGTTTTTTTTGTGCAGAGTATGCATGTTCTCTCTGTGTTTTTGTGGGTTTCTCTGAGTATTGCAGTTTCCCCCACATTCAGGATAACTACCTGCATAAATAAATACATGCACTTCTTCTGGGTATTGATTTGATTGCACAAACTGATAGTGATGTTGTCACCATCTGATTAATCTGTATTAAGAACTGATGCATGTCATTCACTGCAAAATGACAGTAAGGACTGCAAAAAGTTGATTGTGATACTATCTGTGCCTTTTTTCTGCTATAACCAGGGTGGTCTTTTGGACATTATGTGCTTTGTACATTAGATGGTTAGACTTTAATAACAGTTTTCTAGTAATTAGTCAAATATAAAATCGTTGGCATTTATATTTCTGAACTTAGACATTTCATAAAGCAACATTTATCACAGCAGTAACACTATTGTTTTATATAATGAACAGTGCTTCGGCAGAGCATTTCTGAAAATGCATGATGCACTATATTGTAGTACTTATTTTTCTTATTTCTTTATTTTCATGTGAAAAACTGCACAGCAGCTGCTGCTGCATTTTGGAAATAATTAATTACAAACTGATGGATAATTTATTTAAACAGTAATGACAGCTGAAAAAAATCTTCAAATAGTGCAAATTATGCGCATAATAGATACAATAGATTACAAAGCTACTCAAGTTGCTCAAACATTACGCTGTTTCATTAGGCAATATGAAACTTGAATAAAAACTACCTTCAGGAAGTGTCATTGTAGACAAAAAATATTTTACTTTGCAACACTTAGACTGCAAATCCAGAATGTTAGTATGTAACTTTCCAAAATGACTACACTTCTTATGACAGAGACAACGATATGTGCACTCCTGTCATACATACCATTGTTTTAACTGTGTCCTGCCCCAAGACTTGAATGAATTGTGATCATATGATGTAAGCCAATTATGTACATTCTAATTAAATGCCACATATAACTGTTATACCACAGTACAACTAAAAATTGTCTTACTGTTTTTTTCTTGACATTACAGCTCTTTGTGGGAGGAACCTTCTGGTTCTTCCATTTTTTATGTTCCGCCTGCTTAAATTTGGCTTTGAAACAATAATTCATTGAGGTGTATATGCCTAAATGGTGGGTCTCAATATTGAGTGGTGGGCACCAAATGTGTCTGCATTGTATAGCATTTGGAAAAGAGTATCTGTTGCACTTCATTTATACTATTTATGCTATTGAATAATGCTATGTAAACACACATTTGTACTATACCTTTTTACTGCACAGCACTTTCCATATGCACATTTTCTAATGAATCTCTAGTTCTCTAACTCATCCCCATCCCAAAATTTTGAGATAACTCTTGTCTTGGATAGATGGCCAAAGCCTTGTAAACTGAAGAGCAATAGACACATATACTCATTAGAAGAAATAAAATAAAAAGGGGGCACTGCTAGAGTGTGATTATTATTTAGCGTTTTTGTCTTCTCATCTGAGATTAAGTTTACACTGTAAAACACAACTGCTGCATAACTTCATTAGGAATTTCACAGCATAAATAATCTGAATGGTAATTTTGTTGTTTTAGTTCAAATGTGTTCAATGGGGGATGGTACGTTTTATTGCTTTGATTGTTCTACAGTGAGGTGGACTGGAGAGTGAGTTCTCTCAATTCTCAGAATGCAAGAAATACAGCATTTTAAGTGTAGTGTACTATTTCTACTGGATCTCACAGTAAGCAGTAAAAATATTTTAGAATATTCTATGCAGGTGTTACTATTGAAATAAAGTTGCTATTCACTGCATTGTACTATATTACTACAATTTGATAATTTGGGATGCTGCAGATACTGTCCTTGAAGACTGTATTCATGTAGGTTTTAAAAATGGAATACTCTATGGTGAATAAAGCAATAATATATCTGTCTGCATTCTAAAATCAATTAAGAAATTAAGAAATTAAGAATTAAGAAAGTCAGCTTGATTGGATATCTCTCAACAGACATGAATAAATTAGCTTCATGACATGTCATAAACTATTATAGAACATCCCCACCAACTGATATCCTGACTTTCACTGTCCAACAGCAGGACAACACCTTTTCCCTTATAGCCAGTCACAAACAACTCAAACTGTTAGAAATATATACCAAAAAGTGAAACACAATAACACCCACCAGGGCAGAAACGAAAAAGAAATCTAAACACTACAAAGTCCAGCCGCCAATCCAAACAAGATGACTCCCAGCGAAGTAAACAGCAGTTTATTGAAGTAGGCAAAAACAAATAAATTCCAGAACTTGTAGGACAAGTGCTTAGATTTCTTGTTAGAAAAATATGTATTAACATATGTGTGCAATGCTTATTTTAAATAAGGGAAGATTAACACATTTTTATTCTATATGCAATATTAGTTCTATTTGAAACTGAAAACATGCTTTTCTGAAATTGTGCTTTCTGACACTGCAAGATGCACTCTGACCTAGTTTGCTAGCACAGCAAAATACATGTTTATGCTTTGGAAATGTACTGGAAAGCAGGTGATTTTCCTGCTAGGTCAGGAAATTAAATGGAGAATAATAATTTCTGTAGATCCATTCATTATGGACAATAAGCTCTGTTCGTGCTAATGAAAAAGTGCACAAGCTGCAAGATAGTTAGATACTATAAACAATGAACTGCTTCAGAAATCTGTACTTGCATTGTGCTTGAATTAGCCATAGTACCTAGACTTGTAACATCACATAGCAAGAAAGTTATAATTGACTGGTGGTCGTCAAGGCCATCCTGTTCACTAAAAAATCTTTTTTAAACTTTGAAGAGTCAGCTAGAAATGTGAGAAACATCTGTAAAGTAACAGAATTGTGAACTGGTGATCTACTACATCAGTCGTAGTGGGCAATGACTTGAAAGAAAGGTATAATAATTGTGACACTTCCTGATTTAGTCAGACAAACTCTGTAACTGCATTTTGTGTCTCCTTGCGCAAGAATAGATACCTAAACTGTACCTTATGCTTTTGGTCTTTTGTAGTATTTTTCTCTGACATTTTTTGGTCCTTTGGAGCCGGAAACCCTCGTTTAGCCTGGGATCAGATGGGCCAGGTGGCATGAAACTGCACAGGGAAGATACCACATCGGATCTTCTTCATTGAAAGACCTCCGACTGAATTGTCGTGCAAAAGAGGCCAGCCACTTTTCTGATCTACGACTGAAGGCAGGTTCCGTTTGAACAGTGAGTGAGCAATCGCTGATGCTCAGGTAAGGTGAATCTACTTTTTTTCTGTGTTAGATCAGGGACTTGATTGTATTTGTTCTGTGAGAATTTTTAAAATTCAGGTACAGAAATATTGCTATATTGTCATAGATCAGGGAAACAGAATAAGTAGGCAGATAGTTTGAAGAGACTGTAAACACTTGGTGGTACCACATTAAAAAATAAAAGGGTTACGTAACATTTAAAAGGTTAGAACAAAATGGGTAATACGTGCACAAAAATGAAAAAACCCCAAAGCCCACTGTTAACCGAAGTCGCAAAATATATGCAATCACAGCTCGCCGACAACATTAGATATTATACTAAATGGGTTAATAAATATGAATTTGATGGGAAACTAGAAAGATCCTCGCTTATCAAACTTATTAGACAGTTAAAAAATGATTCTAAAGGTTGGGTTAAAAAACAGCGTAAATTAGGAGTTCCTCAGGCACACAGGTGGATTGAGGAAGCAAATCGAAGAGAACAAAAGAATGAAAATTCAAAAGCAATGTTTATAGACAAAGAGGATAATAACTTGGTTATAGCATCGGCCCCTCCGCCCTCTCTGGTTCCAGTTCCCTTACCAGCTCCCTTACCGGAATATGAAGCAAAAGAACAAACTGACCCACCTCCACGATATCCAGTTGTTCCTATAAAACCACTACCGTTTGTTAGAGATCCTATCGAGACTAGGTCTCGAACACGTAATTTAAAAGGGGATAATTAATTATATCAAATGAATGGAAATTCATGGGCTATGAGTGAAGAAGAGATATGCCCACTCATAGAAGTACCAAATCCTCAGGCAGGACAAGAAGGACAGGACCCAACTCTCTTGGTATACAGACTGTGGACACTGGAAGACATCCAGAAAGCCTCAGAAGGAATTCCCCATTCAAAAGTTAATTTAAGAAAGTTCTTAGAAGAATTACAGGGCATGAGATTAAGTTATCACTTAAACGGAGAGGAAGTAGAAAAAGTAGTCAGACAAATAGTAGGTCCAGATTGGCACATGATCAGTGGCAACTGGAATCCCCGTGACACTGCACTTAGGCCCCTCCCACATAGCAGCGCAGAACTAGATAACAGAGTGAAATGTCTGACAGACCAAATTTCTGAGAAATGGAAGCCTAGGGCAGACTGGACTTGCATTAATCAATGCATCCAACAAGAAAGTGAAACTGTTGATAGATATTTTGCCAGATTATTAGAATGTTTTAACAACCACTGTGGAATGCAGGTGTCTGAAGATCAGACACAAGATTCCCCATATGAGCAGCAATTAAAGAATGCATTTTTGAAAGGCAGTATTGCACCCATAAGTAGTTTCCTTACAAAACATATGGTAGACCATCGTACAAGCAGATTGCAATCACTGCTTGAATATGCTAGACATGCCGAAAGGCATTTTAATAACAAAAAGAAAAAGAAAGCCCAAGTATCTGCTGTGGAAGATGAAGAAGTTTATTTAGTACAGTCCGGACAAAAGGGCAAAAAGAATGCCCAGGGAAACAAACAATCTGATCAGCGATCAGAGGAGTTTGAAGGGAGAAAGAAAACAGGTGAGTGCTTCAAATGTGGGAAAAAGGGACACTTGGCAAGGGATTGCAGGAAAAATAAGAAAGCAGCAGTGGAAGACAAAAATGATGAGGGTGAGGACTGACTATATGAAAGTTAAGAATCACTAGATAGGAATAATAGAGAAAGGAAAAAAGAGAATGTGATAGAAGGAGCAGAGAATGTGATAATAGAGGAAGTGCAGGAAGCTACCGATAGTGAAGAAAACGAAATATTAGACCTAGCCTTACTGAGCTTAGAGGTCTATCTAGCTGACACAAAACTAGAAGTGGCACTCCTGGTAGAAGGGAGGGAAGTCACATTTTTGTGCGATTCAGGGGCATCACGAACCCTGGTACATCCCTCCAAACTACCAGAAAATTCAGAATCACATGACTTTATACTAGTAAAAGCAGCAAATCGACAGTTGTATCGGGAGCTTCTCTCCCATAACATTACAATAACAGATCTTGTTTCAGGATTAACCCAGAAAAGCAAAATTGTTGTTTCTGCAAAATACCCAGTGAACCTTTTGGGCAGGGATCTTATGCAACTATTAGACATAGCAGTAGTTCCAACCATGCAGGGTATGGAAGCACAGTGACAAACTAATACCTTTTCAGTGCAAACGGAAGGTGAGACATTTTACTGGTACAGCCAGGACTTAGTTACAACTGGCCCTGGAGCAGTAACTGAAGAGTTAATGAATGTAGCTATCAGTAAGTTCCTCTCCCTTTGTATTGACATACAACACCTGTTGCACTGTACTCTGAATTATTGCAACACACCAGGACCTGACAAAGAATATGAACAAAAATTGTTTAAAAATCATGCAAACAGATTAGTACTGTGTAATTTGTACTGGGAAATGAAAGGGAACAGTGTAGTTAGCTGTTCATTACCCCAGGAGTTCTTTTCACTTTACAAATTGAATCTAATACCGCATGTTAGTTTAACTAAAGAGGAAGATTTAAAATGGATAGACCTAGGAGAAAAAGTTACAAAATGGGAAAAACAGACAGAAGCAGAACTGTCAGAACAGGGAATACAAAGACAGAAACTGAACTGGATAACACAAACACATCCAGCTGTACACTTGCAGTCCAGCAAAGACAGCTGAGAAGCCCTCTTATTAGAAGAGGAAGAAAAAGCTGTTAGACATACTAGAAACTCTCTGGTCAACAGGAAAATCAGACGTAGGACTTATTCGCACAGCAGAACCTGTTACTATCACACCAAAGTCAGCATTCAGACCAGAAAAGAGACAGTACCCCTTGAGAAAAGATGGAGAGGCAGGTATTAAACCTATCATAGAAGCTTTGCTTAAGAAGGGAATACTGGTGGAATCTCCCGATTCACCATGTAACACACCCTTATTCCCAGTTAGAAAAGCAAATGGAGAATGGCGTATGGTCCAAGATTTAGAAGCTGTAAATGACGCAGTAATACCAAGAGCATCTACAGTGCCAGATCCACATACCTTGTTGAATGATTTAAAACATCAACAGAAGTATTTTTCTGTGGTAGATATCAGCAATGCGTTCTTTTCGATACCGATACACTCTGATAGCCAGTATTGGTTTGCATTTACATTTCAGGGGAAGCGGTATACATATACGTGACTACCACAGGGCTATAGTGAAAGCCCAACAATATTCTCACAAGAGATGGCAAGTAATTTAGTGGGATTTATATGCAAAGGGGATATTTATGAGTTTTGTGAATTTTTTGAAGAATTGAATGATAATGAACATGGTCTGTCTTTTTCTTATGAGGTCAATCGGAATCGGATTAATTTTTTGGATTTAACTTTATTCATAAATAATAATAAGATTGAGTATAGACCTTATAGAAAGGATACCTCAGCAAACATGTTTTTGCATGCCTCGAGCATGCATCCTCCTCATTTACTAAAAGCCTTGCCCTATGGTGAATTTAATAGAATATACCAGCACACTAGTATGTCATCTGAATTAAACCATGAGTTAAAAGAGGTATTTTTGAGATTGAATAACAGGGGTTATGATGAAAAATTGCTATTGGATTATATGAATGGCATTTTGAATAAACATGGAAGCTTTAGGAAGCCATATAGGCAATTTTCAGGGATGGTTGAGAAAGATGATGATGATGTTGAAAATATATTTTTTGTAACAAAATACACGGCCTTTTCTGATATATTTGTCTCTTTAATCAAAAAATTTTGGTACTTGGTTAGTGAAGATGAGCTTATAGGTAAGCTTTTTCCACGTAAAATCATATTCTCATATAAAAAAGGAAAGAACTTAAAAGAAATACTAAATAATAACCTTCGTACCAAAAGAATGGATTATGCTTCCAATGTTGGTTCTTTTAGGTGTAACTCTTGTAGTATTTGTGACAGAATTATCAACATTAGATCTATTAATAATGTTAACCATAATCCCATGCATTATTTCAACTGTAGATCTAGTGGTGTTGTGTATATATTAGGGTGTAGTTGTCATAATATGTGGTACATTGGGCAAACCAAAAGAATGGTAAGACTGAGAATTTTAGAACATTTAAGGGACATTAGGAATTCTAGTGCTTTCAGTCCAGTTGCGAAGTATTTTTGTGAGACACATGGGGGAAAATTTGATTGTTTAAAATTCAGTATATTAGGCAAACCTCATTGTATTATAGGTGACAATATTTGTGATAAATTGTTAGAACTTGAAACTAGGATGATTCTTAAGTTTAATACATTAAGGCCTTTTGGCTTGAATTTAGAATTAGGCATTTGAAGAACTAATTAATTTATTGTTCAAATTGTTATAAAGCAATAATAATGTTCATTTAGTATGTTAATATTTTACTGCATTTTGTAATTCACAATTCACATTGTAAGAAGTTATATTATATTATGAGGGATATATAATATTTAATAACATAGTCTTTAGTAAATTTGGGAATTAAGTTAATATATTGGGGTATGTATGATAAGAGAAAAAATATATAAGTCATTAAAAATAACTCAAAAGCTTTTTTCCCTCCATTTTTGAGGTTAATTGTTTGATTAATTGAATAATTGTTATAACTGATGTGTATATAAAGACTGTTATTTTTGTAATGTATTGTGACCCATTGAAGGCGAGATGCCGAGGTACCAGGTCCTGGAAATATAAGGAGATTGCTGCTACTTACTGGCTGTTTGGTGTGTTTTTTATTAAATCTTACTTTATGTTGATGACATCCTGCTGGCCGCCCCTACCCAGCAAGATTGAAAGGAAGATACTATAGCATTATTAAAATTCCTAACAGTTGAAGGACACAAAGTAAGCAAAAATAAATTGCAGCTTTGGAGAAAACAAGTGAAATACCTTGGATATGTAATATCCAAAGACGGCAGAACATTAGATGAAGACAGAAAAGTAGCGATCTTACAAGCACCAAAACCCAAGAAGGAAATGATGTCCTTCCTGGGAACGACTAATTTTTGTCGGAACTGGATCCCAAACTATGCTTTGGAATCTGCACCTTTAACTGACCTGATTTTTAAGAAGCCTACGGCAGCACAACATTTAATACAGTGGACACCAGAAGCAGAATTAACTTTCTGCAAACTGAAACAATTGATAGCATCAACATTAGTTTTAGGATTACCGAATTATCACAAACGTTTTTTCCAAACTGTAGATGGCAAGCAAGGTTATATGACATCAGTATTGACTCAACAGCATGGGGAAAAACAATGCCCCACTGCTTATTATTCATCACAACTGGACCCAGTGGCGCGGTCTCTACCCCACTGTATACAAGCAGTAGTTGCAGCTGCAATGACAGTGCAGGCTTCAGCCTCAGTAGTGTTATTTCACCCTCTCACATTGAGAGTGCCTCATGCAGTTGCAATCATTTTACTGCAAGAAAAAGTAGCATATCTTTCCTCTGCTAGGCATCTTTCTTGTATGACTATATTGCTGAGCCAACCTCACATGACAATTGAATGATGTACTACTTTGAATCCGTCTACCTTGCTCGCAACTCCTGTGGATGGCACACCCCACAACTGCCTGCAGGTAATTGAACAAAAGACACTGCCTAGAAAAGACCTCATGGATGTTCCCTTGGATGATGCTGAGGTGACATATTACGTGGATGGCTCATGCAAAAGGAGTCCTACAGGACAGAACCTAACAGGTTATGCAGTAGTTTCTGATACTGAGATTGTAGAAGTGAAACCTTTACCACATAACTTATCTGCACAAGCAGCAGAGTTGATTGCCTTGACACGGGCATGTACCTTAGCAAAGGGTAAAAGCGTAAACATTTTTACAGACAGCCAGTATTCTTTTTCTACTGTACATGTTTTTGCACAACAGTGGAAGAATCGAGGAATGGTGACATCTACTGGCAAACTGATTAACCATGCACAGTTTATTTTAGATTTGCTAGATTCTATTCAGTTGCCTCAGAAAGTAGCTATTTGTAAATGCATAGCTCATACAAAACAGCAAGATAGGATTTCAAAAGGCAATGCAAGAGCTGACACAGCTGCAAAGCAAGCAGCCTCAGAAGCATTCCTTTTGAACGAGGAATTACAACCTTCTGAGATTTTAGACTCAGAAATGTTGTAAACAATGCAGACACTTACTACACAGGCTGAAAAACAAAAATGGAAAAGACGAGGAGCAATTCTCAAGGAAGGGCTGTACATCTCCAAAGAGGGAAAACTGATATTACCGTCTAATTTATTTAGATATGCAGCTTTGTTGAGCCATGGGCAGAGCCATGTCTCAACAGGGGGAATGGTACAGTTAGTGAATCGGGTATGTGCTAAGTGTGGGTTTACAAACTACACTAAAAAATTTTGCCTGTCATGTCACACTTGTAATAAACATCATGCACAAGGGGCATTAAAGCCCAAGCAAGGGAGTTTCCCTACACCACCATATCCGTTTCATACTATCTGTATGGATTTCATAGAATTGAGCAAATGTGAAAACAAAAAGTACTGCCTTGTCATTGTGGATATGTTCTCCAAATGGGCGGAGGCCTTTCTGACTAGTAAACCAGATGCAGCCACTGTTGCAAAGACCCTAGTTAAAGAAATCATTCCTAGATTTGGCATACCAGAAAGGATCTACAGTGACAATGGTACACATTTCGTTAACCAAACTATATAACAGTTAAGCCAGTATTTTGGGATTTCTTTAAAACATCACTGTGCATATCACCCTCAATCTGCAGGGTTAGTAGAGAGGCACAATGGAGTTTTAAAGAATACGCTTAAAAAACTTATGTAGATACACAGAAGAACTAGGTGTACTGTTTGCCCCTGGCACTGTTGAGCATGAGAACTGTTCCGAATGCAAAAGGATTGACACCTTTCGAAAAGATTTTCGGAAGAGCTTATTATATACCTCAGTGGAAACCTCTCATGCCTGCAGACCAGGAAGCAGATTGGACACTTGCAGAGTACATGAGGAGTATGCTGAATAACAACCATCTTTTACAGTTTAATTATGTTTCAGATAAAGACCAAATCAAACCATCCGAAGCAGCAGTAGCCCCAGTCACTTGGGTCTGGGTGAAGACAATCAAAAAGAAGAATTGGACGACACCAAAGTGGGAAGGTCCATATCAAGTACTCCTGAGCATGCCCACAGCAGTCAAGATTGCGGAATGTTCATCTTGGATTCATTTGACACACTGTAAACTAGTCAAATCTTTGAACTTGATAAAACTCTTGCTAACACACAGCAGCAATAAAATGACAAGACTCAGAGACAATAGAAATACTGAACGACTTCAGCAGTATATTCAGCAGTGTTGCATAATCATCTTAATAACTGCATTAGTGACAATGTTTTTTTTTGCTGTGGCTTTTGCTGTGGCCTTTCTTTTCTTCAGCCACACCAGCTAGACTGAACAAATGTGATTCAACACTCATAGACTGGCATCCGAACTTTAACACTTACCAAGCAATCAAATATGTGTATGCTGAGACTTTTAATATTTCAAATTGTTGGATTTGCACAGCTATACCAACAGCATACGGGGGATTATTGATGGCTGCTGTCCCCCTAGGGGTCAATGAGACCTGGGAAAACTTGATTTTTGAGACTACACCTGTGAAATCTAGAGACAAAATTGCATTATTTCTACCTGTTACACAAACAGGAATTGTATGCTTTTTTAAGAATGACACGATTCAAGTAGGTTGGAGTAAATGTAATGTGACTGTTTCTTATAAATGTTATATTAAACCTAAAAATGCTAAAAATACAGAAACAATTTGTGATGCAGATTATGACTCATACTTTGAGTCCTTGCATAAAACTGTCAGTGATATACAACATAATCCAGTTCTTTTAAAGCAATGGTCTATTATAGATAATAAAATGTTTCATGCAGGGAAGGTGTATATCAATACTAAAGTAGAAAATTGTTATTACATATGTGGGAAAAAGGCATACAAATGGTTGCCTGAGAATTGGTCCGACAGTTGTTTTTTGGATTACCTGGTCCCGACCATATGACACACTACAGCTTTGCCTCATGGGAGAATTCAAAATGTCAGAGATGTTGCAAAGAAACCCAAAAATCCAATCAAGAAACCTGAGAATTCAGTGGGACAAATCGTAGCAGGCTGGAGAAACCATGACTCCATGAAAGACAAAAGTAAACTAGCACACATGGACTTGAGTGACACTATCATATCCTGGGCTGGCATAACCCCTGCATATGGTGCAGTTAAGTCAATTTGGGAGCTGAGAAAGCTATCCAAACTTCTCGAGGTCATGAGCAATGCAACTTTTTCTGCTCTTGAATTAATGACTGATGAACTGAATGCAATGAGAACTGTGGTGCTTCAAAACCGCATGGCTCTTGACTTCACCCTAGCGGCGAGAGGTGGTATGTGCGCTTTAATCAAAGACGAGTGTTGTTTGTTTATTCCCAACAATAAACATGAGATCAATGATCATTTGGAAGTGATTCAGCAAGTGTCAGACATGACCAGGCGAGGCCCGAACCCACTGATGGACTTTTTCCAGAATTTGTTTGGGGGGTAGGGTTCCATCCTAATGAACATCCTGATTGCTATTTGTGTGGGATTACTTCTGTTAGGAGCATGTATTTGCTGTGGTATTCCCTGCATGAAAAAATTAATCAAAGATTTTATAGACGTCAGTTTCTGAGACGTATCAAAGTACTGAAATTGAAGAACTGTTGAAAAACCGCATAAGTTTAAACTGAATGACTCTCTTAGCTGCAAATCCTCAAAGGAAGAGGTTAGGAGAAGAAACAAACAGTTTATGCTTTTGAAATAGAATAAAAAGTATTAACGGGGGGGGGGGATGTTAGAAAAATATGTATTAACATATGTGTGCAATGCTTATTTTAAATAAGGGAAGATTAACACATTTTTATTCTATATGCAATATTAGTTCTATCTGAAACTGAAAACATGCTTTTCTGAAATGGTGCTTTCTGACACTGCAAGATGCACTCTGACCTAGTTTGCTAGCACAGCAAAATACATGTTTATGCTTTGGAAATGTACTGGAAAGCAGGTGATTTTCTGCTAGGTCAGGAAATTAAATGGAGAATAATAATTTCTGTAGATCCATTCATTATGGACAATAAGCTCTGTTTGTGCTAATGAAAAAGTGCACAAGCTGCAAGATAGTTAGATACTATAAACAATGAACTGCTTCAGAAATCTGTACTTGCACTGTGCTTGAATTAGCCATAGTACCTAGACTTGTAACATCACATAGCAAGAAAGTTATAATTGACCGGTGGTTGTCAAGGCCAACCTGTTTACTAAAAAATATTTTTTAAACTTTGAAGAGTCAGCTAGAAATGTGAGAAACATCTGTAAAGTAACAGAATTGTGAACTAGTGATCTACTATGTCAATCATAGTGGGCAATGTCTTGAAAGAAAGGTATACTAATTGTGACACTTCCTGATTTAGTCAGACAAACTCTGTAACTGCGTTTTTTGTCTCCTTGTGCAAGAATAAAGATACCTGAACTGAAGCTTATGCTTTTGGTCTTTTGAAGTATTTTTCTTGGACACAAACCCTTTATCATACCTAAAGAAATAGCATCAGATGTGATCTCCCAAAAGCTCTGCCAATGAATCCAGTTCATTTTGTGCTAATTACATATGACTATTTAGTTATTAGACTTTTAGTATTATTTCATCATTTAGCTTTCCTTTGTGTATCTTAGGTCTGTATATTTTACTACCATTATATTTCTTAGCTTTATCATTCATTGTTTTTTTATGTTTGCAAACATATGGGTCTAAGCCTTATATACTATGCACCTTCCCAAGAAAGACAAAATGTATGATTACATTTAAAAGAAAAGAAAAACAGTTTCTGTTTAATTCCCTCTAGTGAATTGCATGAATTGTCAATTCATAAAGAGAATCACATTAAATTAATTTCTAGGTTACAACTTTCCAGCTAATATCTGATATTTGGCAGTCTTTTTTCATAAATTATATTACTCTTTCAACAAAATTAAAATTACATGTTTTTACACATATCAGGAAATGTTTGAAGTCATTTGGTTCTCTCATAGTAGTTTTATGTGACACAAGGGCTTAAACTAAACTAATCAAAACTGTTGCATCTTTCCCAAAGAAATAACACAACTACATACATCTGATCTTAAACTGACTTGCAAAAAACATGAAAACAAAGATCAGTCAAAAATGGTTGATAGGTAAGACCTTGAACATTGCTTATGAATGTAGAGAACCATTATCCAGAGGAGAAAAAAAGGTATCTGGTATCCATAACATGCTACAATGTGAGAAATATAGTAGCAATCTAATACTTTCAAGGAGGTAGACAGAAAACAGAAAAGGAAGGACAAGATCAACTTTATGAAAACTATAAAAGCTGAAGAGAAAACTAAAACCTTGAGATGGAATGTTAAAAAACACTTAAGCATGGGGAAAGGGGCAAGATGGCAAGCTGGTAGCAGCCTAAGGTTTTGCTCTACTTATCTTAAACAATTCTGACAGGATTTATCTACAAAATTCATCAAAAATACTCATTAATGGTGAAATATCATGAAGAAAGTCTATTTGATGAAAACTATATATATATATATATATATATATATGTGTGTGTGTGTGTGTGTGTGTGTGTGTGTGTGTGTGTGTGTGTGTGTGTAAAATATTAGCACTATCTCAAGAATCTTCTGTGAAGAAACTACTTCAGTCTATCCTTAATAATACACAGCACTTATATTTTAAAATGGGAAAACTATATTCTAAACTAGATACAATTAAAGAAGATTGTAAAAACAGATTGATCTAATTAATGAAGTTGTCAAACAACAAAAACTTCAAATATCAGGTATGGAAGAATCCCTCGACATTGATGGGAGACTAGAAGAAGGAGAAAATAATATTGAATTTCTTCTTAAACAGAACAACAAATTCCTGGAAAAACTGGATGACATAGAAAACAGAGTAAGGAGATTTAACATCAGGAGTTAGGGTGTCCCAAATAAGCAACAAGAAGACAACATGGTTATTTTTTTAACCTACTGGTTGCCAAAAATTTTAAACCTTTCTGAAGCCCTGTCTTTCAGCATAGAGAGGGCGCAAAGATCTTTATCTACAATAACTTCAAAAAACAAAACTTCAAATCCAAGATACATAATAGTTACATTTTTATCCAGTAAGGATAAAGACTACTGTGTGGTCTGATTGACCTACAAAAATAGGGGATACTGTTATTAGATTTGACAATGACAACTGTTCTTTGGTACTTTCAAAAAGAAAAGCATGTTTTCCCATTTTAAAAAGCCTTAAACAATCTGGAAAAAAAAGTTATGTGATTTACCCAGCAACATTAAGGTTGGTTTTACCACACAGACAGAAAACTTTTGAATCTTTGGAAGATGCAGTTTCTTTGTTCAAAATAATAATCTACTTAGCACTATGGAAGAAATGGATTTGAGTTCATCTTTAAAGCGTCAAGCTTACAAGAAGTGAATGGACAGTAAAAGAGAACAGTAAAAAACTTAGGGACAAATGAATATTTTATTTATTGTTTATGCTTGATTTTTTGCCATCAACCCTAACTGTGAAATATCTTCAGAAAGGTAATAATTTACTTTAATAATAAATGTTCTCATTTATTTTAATAACCTAAAAAGTCCTAATTATTTCATAGGCTTTAATAAGTATGACAGATGTGAGTGTTGTAATTATTTCTATATATGTTATAATAGGTATGACTGACATGGGAGTAAGGTATTATATATGCGTAGTTACACATAATAATTTTAGACCAAGCTAGTTAGTAAATAAATGACTAATTCTATAATAAATTAGAATACATAAATAATAGTTTAGAAATGAAATGAAGCTGTTTTCCTTAGTGGTTAAAAGAGGATTATAATGCTCAAATGGGTTGAATTGCAAGTGTGAGTGATGGTACTGAATGGCATTAAATGACTTTTTAAATAATATATAGTTTTGTTTGATATTTATTTAAGTAGGTAGACTGGCTCACAAGAGCCAATAGTTGAATTTAAGATTAAATAGTTTTGTGATCTCCTTTGCAGATGAGATGTGGATTTATGTCTGTTTTTTTAAATAATAGATCAGGTTTGATTTAAGTCCTTTTGTAATTTTATTGGGTGGAAGAGTGATAGGGACATGCAACTATAATTATACTAAAATTTGTAAAAGATAAATTGACCTTTGTGTAAAAATGTGCATTACTATATACACATAAGCAAACCAATAACATGTGCTATAATAATATGTGGAAGGTATAGATTTACTACCTACTGCATTCTTGAAAGTTTCTATTTGTTTTTCCAAATGATGTGATACTGCACAGTGTATGATCTATTGATGGTGCTATTTGCTATGGTTTTATTTGGGGATCAGAAATTGTAACTAAACAATTTATCTCATTCAGCAGTCTATTTATTAAAATTTAATTATTACATAGAGAATAACAAAAGGTTAGGTTGATGCTGACAATCAATATTTAATGACATAATTCATTAAATCATAATCTATTACTAATAATAGCATTTACTATTATAAAAGGTTTTATTACATAAATGTCACTATTAAACAAATAAATTTGATTAAATAGTAATTATTTATCTTAGTTTTTCATTTAGCTTGCTTTTATACATGGTATTAGCAACATTATTTTCAGTAACTATACAATGTTATTTATTAATGCTTACTTCTTGTTTATGTATTGCATTTAAGTTGTATGATAGTAACATAAGGCTGATAGATTAGAGTAGAACGTTGTTATTAATTTAGAAAAAAGAAGGTCAAGTGAATGAAATTTCACATCAGACTAGAAACAATCTGTTCAATGATAGGTTTAAAATTTATGGTTAGTTTTGTTTTAGATATGTTACCTTTGAGTTTTCATTCTTAAAATGTATTTCATTGAATATAAATGGTTTAAATAATAGCTTTAAATGAGGGAATTTAACTGAATATCTAAATATGTAAAAAGCTTATATAATCATTTTACAAGAAACTCATTTAATTCAAGATGATATTATTAGATTAGAATCTAAGGGTTATACAATAACTTCAAGTTCATATTTTAAAACAAAAAGAAGAGGTACTGCTTTTATCTGGAAAAAAGTACTATAATGGCTATTATCAAAGAGACATATTCAGATAAAAATGGGATGCTGAACATTGTGGTTATTGAATTGCAGAAAAAACATTTATAATTTAGTAAATGTATATTAGATACCAGGATTTGGAGTTAATTACTGAAGAAAATATTTGGATACAATTATATCATATATGAAAGGTAATTTGAGTTTAGCTGGAGACTTAATTGTTTATTGAAAAGAGAAGATTCTACTTCCAAGAGAAAGTTTCGTTGTTTGGCTCTGGCTAAGACCTTAATAAATGTCACTACCTTACATTTAACAAATATTAATGATTTTATAACTACAAATTCATTGATATATACTCATTATTCATATAGATTTGGTACACAAATTAAAATATATTGTTGTTTCTAAATAATTGGTTACTAAAATTGAAAAAGTTATAATAACCACGTGTCCTCTGTCAGACCATAATGCTACAACATTTACTATAAATCTTAATAGAAATAGATTATTTCCACAAAATAGAATTCCAGCATATGTAACAAAATTGAAAGAATTCAAATAATGTTTTTAAAAGAAGTAGAACAATTCTTATTTTTTAATAATAACAAAGAAGTTTTGATACCGTTTTATGGGACACTTTAAAAGCATATAGTTGTGCTAAAATATATAGCTGGTATATAAAAAAAGAAGGTAATGGGAAAAAGAACTTTTAGAATTACAAACTGAAATTGATAAACTTAAGATACTTATACAAAATTGGAATAAAGATTTAGAATCAAAGTTTACTGATTTAAACCTAAAATATGCAAAAAAATTAAAATCATAAATTGTCAATTAACCTACAGAAATATAAATTACAACATATTCTTTGACTCCAATAAGATTGCACAAATTAGCTATGAGATCTTAGAAAATGAATAAAACTAATCATATTAAAATATTTTAAATTAGAAGAAAAAAAATGGCATATGCTTACAAAATATATTAGAATGTTTTAGAACTTATTTTGAAAAGTTAAATATATTGCAAAATACAGGAGAACAAGAAAATAATATCAAAAAATTTCTTAGTAAAATATACATAAAACAATAATTTAGAGCTAATAAAAATAGAAAGGTCTATAACTTTGTCAAAGATTAAAGAAAAAAAATAATAAGGCACTAGGTAATGATGGAATTATTCCTGATGTTTAAATTGTTCCCACCTGAACCATTAATTTTATTCAAGGCTTTTAAGAAGTTAAAAATGAATGCTAATACCTCACCACCTTGGAAATATACCTTAGTATTGCCCATCTTAAAACAAGATAAAGATCCAAAGCTGTGTTCTTAATATAGACCAATATCTCTTTTAAATATAAACTATAACATTTTTATGTCAATTCTAGCAAATAGAATAAAGCAAACCTTACCTAATGTAGTAGATGAAGATCAAACCAGATTCATTTTACATAGAAAAACACAAGATAATATTAAAATAATAATTTCATTAATAGATTATGCAAATAAAAAAGATAGAATTATTACTTTAAGTATTGATCTAAACACATTTGACTCAGTAAATTTGCTCTATTTGGCAGAGACACTTAAAGAATATAAATTTTCAAGCAATTTTATCAATTTAATTCTAAGTTTATATAAACATGTTATGCTTATATCAAAATATATTCATATTTTTCAAAATAATTGAAAATAAATAAAGGTACAAATGAGGGATACCCTCTTTTGCCTTTCTTTGTTTGCCCTGATTATAGAACCATTAGCTAATTTTATTAGCATGAATCAAAAATTTAAGGCTTTGAGATAATGAACTTATACGCCCGTAAATTACAACTTTTTGCAGATGATCTTTTATAAATGAATGCAAATATAGAATTATCATTAGAAACATTACTTCACTCACTATATGACTTTGAAAAAGTATCTGGCCTAACATTTAATTATAATAAAGCAAAACATGTATTATGTAACAAAGAACTAAATGAAAAATTAAAGAATAATGTTCACAGGTTCATATGTAGGTACTAGGCTATCGGCCCAAGGGCCTAAGTAAGCCTAGCCTACAAGGTTCCATGGCTTACGTCAACCCAAGAAAGTTAATTTCCTGTGCCCCTGTCGAGCAGAGCCACAGAAGAAGAAATGTTGATTTTGATTGGAAAATTGATCAAATAAAATACTTAGGTATCATTCTAACAGACAGTTATAAAGCTATAGCTTCATTAAATTTTGACTGTATTTAAAAAAAATTGCAATGCTAATAAATGGGACATTTTTATGGAAGAAAGATTAATTTTAATTAAAATGATAATCTTACCAAAAGTACTATATGTTATTCAAAACTTATAGATCACTACCTCCAAAACAATTATTAACAAAATTAATACTATTCTTAGAGCTTTCTTTTGGGATGCTAATGAATCTAGGATATGTTTTGATCATCATATAAGAAATTGGGAAAATGGAAGAATTGTTTTTCCAGACATAGAATCATATAACCTCAATTTTTTTAAAAAATAGTTTTACGGTTAAATATTCATTACGCAGAAAAATGGAAAAATGTACATGAGTATATATGGTTTAATTGATAAAGATATTTTAAATATACAGAATTAAAATATTACCAAATAACTTTATTTGATTAATAAAGAATATTTAATTTAAATAGATTTAAAATAACAAATTCTAATTACATTAGTAGCACTTGAAATACTTAAAAATGTAATCTGATTTAAAAGATTGGATACTTACATAATTTCCTATAGCTTTTACAAAAGATTTTACAGATTCTTCCAATATAAGTACAATGTTGATCTTAAGAAATAAAGATATAAATAATCTTTTGGAATCAATTATTAAATGAAACAAGATTTCATACTTTAGATTATTTATTAAGAAAGTACCCTTTTGGCTCAGATAATTGGCTTATAATTCAAACTAACACACAATATCTAGTATCTAAATTAGGATGTATAACAGAATATGATAAGAAATGCTTTCCAAGCCTTATTGAATATTTAATAAAATGTAGAAGTAGTTTAAATAATAACAAAAGGTATATATCAATTATATACAGATTAATAAAACCATCTATCTCAAATATCAAAGATGAATTTTGGGACCTTTTTTGCCAATTAAAATATAATATTATTTCAGATTGTGATAAAATGTTGATATTAAAATCACCTAGAAGTACATTAACAGCTTTATCTTGGTAGATATTTCCATGGAAATTTTTATATAAAGATTTTATTATGCCACATAAAATTCAAGTTATGTATAAGAAACAGAATATTAGATGCTGGAGATGTAATTCCAGTTTAAAAGCAGATTGGCAACATATGAATTGTGATTGTGAAGTACTGAAACCTTTCTGGGATAATGTTAATATATTTATGCAAGTATTATGGACTGACAATTTTAAGTTAACTAAATCAGGTTACTTCTAAATCACAATATCATCTTTCTGGAAATTTGTAGCAATAGCTAGAAAAGTGGTCAGTAAAATTGGAATAATTCTATTACTCCTTCAGTGGTTGAATTTATAAATATTACAACAACTGTTTGTTATAAATAATTACATGTTATTAAGATGTGAAATAATAATAATTCTGTGCAAAACAGTTGGTTGAAAGTAGAAAGTTCATTAGAAAAATACTAACTGAAGGTTACTTCTTTTTTAAGAAAACATAATTTCTTTATACATGCTAAACTGATTGAATATGGGCTATTGAAAAATGGTTATTTTGGTGTGTGGTTTATATGTTATGTTTATTTATTGTAATTGATTAACATTTTAAAATTCTAAAAACAAAAATAAATTCTTAAGCATGTCTGTTAAATAATACAAAGAAGATTAAAGAAATAAGGAGACATTGTTTTATTCTGCAAAGATCAAGACAAAAAGCAAAGATTTAATCCTGTTAAGTAAAATCAGGACAAAATGATGATGAAAGAAAAACTGGAAGCCATATTGAAATTTTTACCCAAAAACAATGTAGCATACATTGACCAAATTCCAATAGAAGTATTAACAACACTTTAATTGGAGGCGATGCAACACTTACAAGGCTCTACAAAGAAATTTGGAAGACAACATTGTGTCTGATTGAGTGGAAGATTTGAGTTTATACTCATCTTGAAGGAAGGTGATCCAAATAATTGTAAAACGTATTGCACCATCACTCTGATCTAATGTGCCAACAATACTCTTATCAAGATTATTCAGTGCATATTACAACAATGCTTGCAGGGATAACTGCATTTTTCAGAAAAAAAAACAGCAAGTTAGAAGAGACATCATTGTTGATATGAGTTGGTTCCTTGACAAGATAAACATCAAAAGGATATCCACATGTTTTTCATTAATTATAGAAAGTTATTTGGCAGCATATATCATAAAAAACTGAACCACAATCAGAAACATGGGTAAAATAGAATTTCTGGTAATTATTATGACTAGTCTTTACATCAATCAAGAAGCAACAGTTTGAAAAGAACAAGATGAGACAGAATACTTTAGAACTAGTAAAGGAATATGATGCAGACGCATACTTTAGTCATGCCTTTTTAATTTATTCAGACAGAAACTAATCAGATAATAAGGATAATGTGAACAAATCAAAATGTGAAAACTACATAAAAATTACCAACAACCATTGTGATGCTGACAGTACCACATTACTGAATTAAAATAAAAACAATCAGAAAAATCTGTTTATCAAGATGAAACAACACTGTCTAAAAAATGGGTTTGAAACATATAAAGTAAACAAAGATCCTGTCAAATACAGACATTGATAAAGTTATTCTTGATGAAGAAGAAATAAAAATATTCTACAACTTCAGCCAAGTTGTTTAAAACAATCAAAAATGAAATGCCAAGAAATTAAAAAGCAAGCATCTAGGAATGAAACACTCTTGGTAGACTTGCCATAAAAGATTTGAATAACATCATCAAGTACAGAGCTCTGTCTTTGCACATGAACAGGCAATTTGCTCAATCATTGGTATTTTTAATAACATCATTTGGATGCAAAGGTTGTCTTCTAAAGAAACAAAATAGAAAATAAATTGATATGCTTGAATTATGGTGTTGTTAAAGAATACTGCATTAACCATAGACTGTCTGAAGAACAATTCACTTAATCCTTGAGAAGATAAATATACTCCACGTAAACTCAGAAGATGAGGCTTTGACTTTCTTGCTTTATACACATCATGAAAAGAATGATTGTTAAATAAATATACGTTCATGCTTTGCCAGGCCGAATGTCAACATAAAAGGGGAAGACTTGGCTGACATGGATGCAATTGCTCACAACAAAAATAACTTGATACATTTATATCTTGAGGAGTCTTGCTTACTTTATCCAAGTTTCTTGACATTATAAATATTTTTTTACCACCCTGAAGCTCATTTCTAGGTTATATATTTCTTGCCAATATCTGTTGCATCACGTTTTTGTTTTTTAATTGTTCTTTTTTCTGTGTGTGTGTTTTGTGTGTTATCCCCCTCATTCCTGTCACCTATTAAGCTTCTCACAATGAGACAACTCATTCTTTCCTTTACATGTGAATTTCACCCAAATTGAAGATGATGGTACTTTGTGCCCTTGGTTACATCCCATCAAGGAAGGTATTACATTGTAATGGCCTAATTCTATTCCTGGATGAGGAGTGGGGGATTTAAATCATCCTGAGATCTCCTTTTATGATACACAATCCTAAGGCTCAATATAAAACCATTTATTTTAAAAGAAAATGCAAGCATTTGTGTTACCCAACTCCATAGACAAGACTATTGAAAAAATATCCACTTTATATCACAGTATAAATTCAATTTCATAAATCCCATTTCATTACAAAGCTGTATCTTTTTAAGGTCTCACATCATATGTGTCAAAATAAGTTTTGGAGCAATATGTTCACAGATGCAAAGAAATACATAACTTTTCTGAATTTTCTCTAATCTATTCAGAAGAAATAGATTACATAATATAATAAGCACATTAATAATTTATAAACTTATTTATG
Organism: Protopterus annectens; assembly: GCF_019279795.1. Lineage (NCBI taxonomy): Eukaryota > Metazoa > Chordata > Ceratodontiformes > Protopteridae > Protopterus > Protopterus annectens. Next base: position 548,771,413 of record NC_056736.1, read on the forward strand.
GCATTATGATTGATTAATTAAGATGTTGTGTTTATATAAATTAATAACATTATTTGTATTTTTACGTGCTTGTAGACTGTAGGCTGAAGTTCCAAGAGTTTTGTTTGTTGCCACTGAAGCAAATACTTGCTTCTTACTACAGTGTACTTTGTTGTGGACTTTTATGGAACATAAGCATGCTATAGGTTTCTCCTAACAGAATTTTAACTATTAATGTGAGAGAAAAAAACATCTATGGTAATGAAATATTTAATTCAAAAGAAACCATAGGGTGCACACCAAATTCCATTATACTGCGAAATGGCAGAGCTAGATAGTGTGAAACAGTGCAATACTCTTTAGTTGAAGATCTGTACAGCTGATGATAAATTAGGTGATGTACAGCCAATGCCAAATAAAGAGCTGTACAATATGTTGCAAACTAGAAACCTGAGTATTTCTGATTGTGGTCACTTTCATGGCCATCTAGATTTAGAAATAAAACAATGCACCCCATCAGAGTTACAATCAATAAAACACTGAAATTTATATTAGTGGCTGTATGTCACTTGGGAAACAGTGGACATTTTAATTGTATTTATGTAATTATTTACATAACAATAATACTTTCTCCTCTGCACTGTTTATTGACCTCTCAAAAGCCTTCGATATAGTGAATCATAACATGCTTATTGACATACCAAAAGCCAAATCACTCAACACACAAGCACTACATTGGTTTAAATCCTATCTTGAAAACAGACAGCAAGCAGTACTTTGGGATAATAATCTTTCTACTTCCCTCCCTGTAAACATTGGAGTACCACAAGGCTCTATATTAGGACTCCTTCTCTTTTCATTGTTTATTAATGATCTGCATACCAAAATTCCTCAAGCCACCTTACAATATGCAGATGACTCAACTTTAATTTGTTCAGCCAAATCCATAACCTCTCTCCAGTCCCTCACTCAAACAGTATTTAACAGTGTTGAAAATTGGTTTATGCAACACTGCCTCCTTTTATATCCCCCCAAAAAAATTATTGCTCTTTGCTCCTACTCATAAGTCACCTCATCCACACTTCACAGTAAAGTTTGTGTTACTTAGTTGTGGAGATATTTAGAACAATATGAAAATTATGACAATATAAATAAATAGTATAGAAGCAACAATTATATCTTGTAAGCAGCACTTGACAGAGGTTAAGTATCAGTGCAGTTGTTACACATCATGCAAGCTTTATGATTAAATCTCTCAATAGTTTGCATTTTTCAGGGATTTGAAATTATTAATGGAAACATGAACAGATTATATTAGATGCCTAGAGGGGTCAGTAGGATATAATTGTCAATGCACTTGGAGGTGTCACTAGGCTGTAATAAGTTAACCTGTTGAGCTAAGGGACATCACTGACACAGTGCATAGTGGTAAAACATACAATGCTGGTATATATTATCAGTGTATTATGGTAGTGCCAACATATACTTTGTTTAAGATATTGAGGGCAATTTGTTAGTTATCACTTAGCACAGCCTCACAGCTTTTACATGGTAATAGTGCTCAGTAGATGCCATCTGTTGTATGGTCAATGTCCAACATGATGGTGATTTAGTATATATGTGTATTCAGTTTCATAACACCATACACCCATGATATGAAATGATAACATTTTGTATTACAAACCACTTTACTGTATCATTTAAATCTAGCTTTTTGCTAGTGTAGATGTTTTCTAATACAGTTGACCATAGGTTCATAAGAGATTACTCGGCTAACAGATCAAGAGCCCATATAAGCCTGGCCAGTTTTATCCAGATTTTACCTCATTTTCTGTTCCTAGGGAAAGATAACAATGGTCAGCAAGTGGGGTTTTGACTAATTTTACAGTCTGCCTCTGTCCATAAGTGACATGGGTTCAGCCCCAGGAGTGAATTTGAGATTTCTCATCTATCAGCCCAGATTGCACTGGAAAATGGTCATGGAAGGGCTCTGCTTCACTTCAACAGGTGTATTCTAGAGCAGCGGCAAGTTCTGATACACCTAGTCTCTCCAGCATGATTTATTCATGTCAGAGATCAGGTTCAGATATTTGGAGTGGGCAACCCATGTGCAGTTAGTTTTGTGAATATGCAACATTTTCATCAGGGCTGGATCAGATATTGTCTTGTAGGTCAGGCACAGATCACCCCTCTGTAATTGGTAGACAACTGAATATAGTGATAGGGCTTTTAATCAGTGCACATATGGCATGTTTGTTATACACTGTATTTTTTTGGTGAGAAACCTCTGAGGATGCTCCAACTGTTGCAGGTGCTTGGCAAGGTACATGCCAAAGAGTGCAATGTACTCGATGATTGGTCTGATGAGAGCCAATTACAGTGGTACTATGACATCTTTCCATCTGGATACTATGCCCATACTTATAAGCTGAAGCACATAGATGGAGTTCCTCACCATCGTGGACACAAGGTGGTCAAAATTCAGATTGCTATCTATCTATCTAACTGAGTCACAGATCACTCACTACTGGTAGCTGTGGATTCAGCCATTTTAAACACGTGTCCTCTCTGTGAGCCATTTGTCTATCCATCTGGTGAAATAAAGGTCTATGCCCAATTTTGTGAGTTCATCTATAATACCCAAGTGACGCATTGTGTCAAATGGATTGGCCAGGTCAAGGTAAGTGGTATGCACTGTCATACCCTCATCCATTGCCTTGGTGACCTCCTCAAAGAAGCCCACTAGATTAAGCAACAGGACTTGCCCTTTACAAAGCTGAAATGTGTCGAATCTTGAATCTGAAGATTTCCTATATCATTGTTAATCAGGTCCATGATTATTATTTCCATAGCATTGCATATGATGATAGTCAGACTTACAGATTGGTGGTTTCCTGGGTCAGTTTATAGTCCTCCCATTGTGCAGAGACTTGACTGTTGCTGTCCTCCGCTCTACTGGAGCAAAACCTATCTGGAGACTGTGGTTAAATAGAGATCTAGTGGGTCTGCTATCTCATGTTTTAAGCTATTTAATAGGCATCCTGGGATTCCATCAAGGCCCATTGATGCCGTTTCTAGCTTTAGAGACTGTAGTGATGACCTATTATTTTTTGATAACAGGCAATGGAATGATAAGGGGTATTTCATGGGGAGTGATGGGAGGTAATGATGGTGTGAAAACTGAGTTGACATGATCAGCCAGAAGGTTTGCTATTTCTCCTGGCTGAGTATAGTTAGTGTCATCTACAGCTAACTCAGCACAGTGTTAAATGTTTCTCTTAAGATTTTGAGCACAACTAAAAAAACGCTTTGTGGTTATCTTTTGCATGGGAGGCTATTTTAGTCTCATATTTAGCTTTTGATGACTTGACTAGTTCCCTAATTTGTCTGTTGAGACTAATGAGGAAATTTTGTTTCTGTTGTGCACCCTCCCACTTACTTCTAGACAGGAGTTTCTTCCTCCTTTTGTATAGTCTATTTCTGCCTAGGGTACACCAGAGTGAGTTGTTTTTCTGTCTAGACCTGGGTTTAGTTTGATCAGTTAGTGCTGTTTATATGCAGTTTCTTAAGTGGTTGTAGAGAGCATTCTTATTTACTTCTGTATATGCCTCCATGTTTTCAGGGTTAACAACAGAAAGCACAGAAAGGCTTGGCCTGGACTGGTGACATGGTCTTGACCTTCTCAAACTGGGGATTACAGTCCTCCTTCATATTGAGAATGGTAGTCCGCATACTCATGAGGAATACACAGAATGCCTTGCAGTGAAACTGGTGCTCACATCTTCCATAAAAAGGACAGGACAACTAGCCCCTAAAATAGCAACACTCTCATTGTTATCATGGAAGCAAACAGCCTCCATGGCTTCCAGTATAATATCTCCTGTATTATCTCTTGCTATCATACTGGGGACTCTTCAGCAGTGAAGGAACACAAGGGGTCAAGTACAGCAGGCATATAGAAAAAATATATTAAAGAGCTGTAGTAACAATTATATGTAGGAACTGAAATTCAGCTCATATATTACTTTTATATCATTACCTTTTACTTACATGTACTGAGTAATATTGGTTACATTTGTGGTGGTAACCTGGATTACATCACCAAGCAGTGACATCCAGAACATAGTGAGTGACCACATCCTTATCTGGTGTTCTAAATTCTTCCAAGTGATACCTAGCACAAGACCATATCACAAATTTTGAATTTATTGCACTGGTATTATATTATATTATATTATTGATCTTGTCAAGATTCTTGTGGTGAGCATCATATGTTTTAATTCTACTCTGTGGGATATTAAAGTATAGAATGCTATCTATTAACTGGATTTTTCAGTTAAAATTTCTGTAGGAAATGTTTGCAATCATCAGTGACAGTTTATTTTAGTCTAAAGCATTTTATTCTGCAAAATATCAACAACTGGTCACATCCTCTTTCTGCTATACAATGGATTCTTCAGAATGATTGAGACTTGGCTATGAATGTGAGTTTATTTCTGCTACCCATTAATGGAGACCATTTCTGAGCATACTCTGTTTTATTTGTTGTAGAAAAGCCAGTAAGCAGATAGAGTCTTTGATTTATTGAATTATAGGATAATGACACATGCTGTGAAATGACAGTAATGAATGTGATCTACAACAGAAATGAAAATCCAATTAAAAAAATAACTTGACTAGTATGTGCTAAGTTGTGGAGTCAGTCAGCAGGTAGTGCCATTGCTTTGTGACATTCAGGGATGATGATTTTCACCTTGAAATGTCAGTGGTGAGTGTGATGCCTAACTGAAATGAGCAGGGCACCCAGTTAAAAAAGTGTGACTGGTATGCACGATTTTGTGTAGTGAAAAGTTCATGTAAAACCAATCATATTCTAGTAATATTCATGCATAGATGGATATTATTGCTTACTTAATGATCTACAATAGGATCCGGGAGTGTCAAAAAATATCACTGATATGCTTAGGTGCCTTTTCACAAGCGCTTCAATGTCACTAATACTTTGTGCCACAGAAATAGTTTGAAATGGGCTACACTGAGATTTGAACCCACACATATCCAAACAACATTCACTTTGCCGTATTACTAATCTCATTTCCTCCGGTGAAACTCTTGACTCTTGCATTGTAACTTTCGATGGATGGATTCTAAGCTTTTTGATAAATTCAGATGTTGTCCTCACATTTAAAACAAATGTTCATATATCTGGTACCATAGGGATTACTAAAGAAGTGCAAATGGCAAATTGTTCAGTACAAACTATTTCTTATAGTGGTTCTATTCCTTAGATGTTTAGGTAATAAACTGGATTTTGTAAGTCATAATAAACATAATAAATATTAATTTTATAATATTTTGAAAGCAGCATTCAAAATCTCAGCAACCATTCAAGCTGCACTGTATACTTACTGTCAACAGCATTTTGTTCATCTATTCATAAGCTTTCATATGATGCTATGCATTAAAGTTTGTGTTACTTAGTTGTGGAGATATTTAGAACAATATGAAAATTATGACAATATAAATAAATAGTATAGAAGCAACAATTATATCTTGTAAGCAGCACTTGACAGAGGTTAAGTATCAGTGCAGTTGTTACACATCATGCAAGCTTTATGATTAAATCTCTCAATAGTTTGCATTTTTCAGGGATTTGAAATTATTAATGGAAACATGAACAGATTATATTAGATGCCTAGAGGGGTCAGTAGGATATAATTGTCAATGCACTTGGAGGTGTCACTAGGCTGTAATAAGTTAACCTGTTGAGCTAAGGGACATCACTGACACAGTGCATAGTGGCAAGACATACAATGCTGGTATATATTATCAGTGTATTATGGTAGTGCCAACATATACTTTGTTTAAGATATTGAGGGCAATTTGTTAGTTATCACTTAGCACAGCCTCACAGCTTTTACATGGTAATAGTGCTCAGTAGATGCCATCTGTTGTATGGTCAATGTCCAACATGATGGTGATTTAGTATATATGTGTATTCAGTTTCATAACACCATACACCCATGATATGAAATGATAACATTTTGTATTACAAACCACTTTACTGTATCATTTAAATCTAGCTTTTTGCTAGTGTAGATGTTTTCTAATACAGTTGACCATAGGTTCATAAGAGATTACTCGGCTAACAGATCAAGAGCCCATATAAGCCTGGCCAGTTTTATCCAGATTTTACCTCATTTTCTGTTCCTAGGGGAAAGATAACAATGGTCAGCAAGTGGGGTTTTGACTAATTTTACAGTCTGCCTCTGTCCATAAGTGACATGGGTTCAGCCCCAGGAGTGAATTTGAGATTTCTCATCTATCAGCCCAGATTGCACTGGAAGATGGTCATGGAAGGGCTCTGCTTCACTTCAACAGGTGTATTCTAGAGCAGCAGCAAGTTCTGATACACCTAGTCTCTCCAGCATGATTTATTCATGTCAGAGATCAGGTTCAGATATTTGGAGTGGGCAACCCATGTGCAGTTAGTTTTGTGAATATGCAACATTTTCATCAGGGCTGGATCAGATATTGTCTTGTAGGTCAGGCACAGATCACCCCTCTGTAATTGGTAGACAACTGAATATAGTGATAGGGCTTTTAATCAGTGCACATATGGCATGTTTGTTATACACTGTATTTTTTTGGTGAGAAACCTCTGAGGATGCTCCAACTGTTGCAGGTGCTTGGCAAGGTACATGCCAAAGGGTGCAATGTACTCGAAGATTGGTCTGATGAGAGCCAATTACAGTGGTACTATGACATCTTTACATCTGGATACTATGCCCATACTTATAAGCTGAAGCACATAGATGGAGTTCCTCACCATCGTGGACACAAGGTGGTCAAAATTCAGATTGCTATCTATCTATCTAATTGAGTCACAGATCACTCACTACTGGTAGCTGTGGATTCACCCATTTTAAACATGTGTCCTCTCTGTGAGCCATTTGTCTATCCATCTGGTGAAATAAAGGTCTATGCCCAATTTTGTGAGTTCATCTATAATACCCAAGTGACGCATTGTGTCAAATGGATTGGCCAGGTCAAGGTAAGTGGTATGCACTGTCATACCCTCATCCATTGCCTTGGTGACCTCCTCAAAGAAGCCCACTAGATTAAGCAACAGGACTTGCCCTTTACAAAGCTGAACTGTGTTGAATCTATAATCTGAAGATTTCCTATATCATTGTTAATCAGGTCCATGATTCTTATTTCCATAGCATTGCATATGATGATAGTCAGACTTACAGATTGGTGGTTTCCTGGGTCAGTTTATAGTCCTCCCATTGTGCAGAGACTTGACTGTTGCTGTCCTCCGCTCTACTGGAGCAAAACCTATCTGGAGACTGTGGTTAAATAGAGATCTAGTGGGTCTGCTATCTCATGTTTTAAGCTATTTAATAGGCATCCTGGGATTCCATCAAGGCCCATTGATGCCATTTCTAGCTTTAGAGACTGTAGTGATGACCTATTATTTTTTGATAACAGGCAATGGAATGATAAGGGGTATTTCATGGGGAGTGATGGGAGGTAATGATGGTGTGAAAACTGAGTTGACATGATCAGCCAGAAGGTTTGCTATTTCTCCTGGCTGAGTATAGTTAGTGTCATCTACAGCTAACTCAGCACAGTGTTAAATGTTTCTCTTAAGATTTTGAGCACAACTAAAAAAACGCTTTGTGGTTATCTTTTGCATGGGAGGCTATTTTAGTCTCATATTTAGCTTTTGATGACTTGACTAGATCCCTAATTTGTCTGTTGGGACTAATGAGGAATTTTTTTCTCTGTTGTGCACCCTCCCACTTACTTCTAGACAGGAGTTTCGTCCTCCTTTTGTATAGTCTATTTCTGCCTAGGGTACACCAGAGTGAGTTGTTTTTCTGTCTAGACCTGGGTTTAGTTTGATCAGTTAGTGCTGTTTATATGCAGTTTCTTTAGTGGCTGTAGAGAGCATTCTTATTTACTTCTGTATATGCCTCCATGTTTTCAGGGTTAAGGGGAGCTTTATCTTGGAAAATTTCTTTAAGGTTTTAGGTTTTGATGGAGGTACTACCATAACATCTATTTCAAAGGAGGCAGATTGATGATCTGATCTTACAAATGAGGACTGTGGATCAGAGTGTGTGTTGTACCTTTAAGAGCCATTCCAGTCTATGGGCATGTGCATATAAGTACTGAACACGTGCAAGCAAGAGTCCCATTTTGAATGCGCAGCTGGAGTGAAAGCATGTATGTGTGCAGCAGACAATCAGTCAGTTTGTTTAGGTTTTATGTTCCAGTCATCCATCCTGATTAGTTTGTGCATAATAAACAACTTAAAAGAACACCCAGGACTTGTAGTCTTATTTGAATACACAAGACAAGTGACATGGTGTAAGAATGGGATCCAAAGTAAAACTTCTTCAAAGCCATGAGGCACGTGTCACAGTTGGAGGAATATACAGAAGTGAATTGTTCGAAGCTCAAATGATTCACAAGCAGGAGAGAAAGATAATTCCAGGTACTAAAACTCATTTAAATATTTAAATTTTTTTTTACACAATGAATATAAATAAAGCATTCAAAATGTTCAGTTAAACAAAATGTTCAAAACTATGACATAGTGATAAAGGTAGTCGTAATGCTTACAAAATGCTTAAGATAACTTCTGAACTGCATGAAATGTATAAAAAAGGGAACATTTTACTATGTGCTTCTTTTTCATATTAAGGTGAGAATCAATCTGTACCTTCTGTCTGTTAACTAAAGCTATCTGAAGTATCCTAAGTGTGCAAAGTGTTGGCAAGTGTGTGCCGTATTACAGCACAGTTATTTAGCAGAATACAGTAATTTCAAAGAGATTGTTGTGCAGCTGAATATTTTTCAAATACCTGGTGTATGTCTGAACAAAATTACAAAGGCCAAGTCCTTGCTGTATAAAGGGTAATTTGTTGGCATGACAGAAGGATTTTGCAAACCTGGTCCACTTGTGTTTAATAATAATGTTGAGGAAAACTGGAGAGTGCTTGCGCAAGAGTACAGTTTCATATAGGCTGCTTTTTCTGATAAAAGACGCATGTACATAAGCATTTATTCTGCCTAATCTAGCTGGTTCAGCAGCCATTGAAAGGAAGTGTTTATTTTTGTATGCACTTGCTGTATTTGCAGGGGAGAGGGAAGACTGCCATATTGTGGTACCGGCTGAAATGCAGGAAGACCCTGAGTGCTTATAACATAAATTTAGAGAAATGTGTAACCCTCAAATGAATATTACAATGGAAAGGCACATATTTTACACAAGAGATCAAAAGCCTAGTGAAACTTTTGCAGCATATATAACCAACTTGAGAAATAAAGTAAAAACATGCAGATTTGGTGATCTGAGAGATGAGTTGAAAAAGCCAGGCTTATCTGTGGTATTAAAGATGATGCAGTGAGACTGATTTACTCTGAGACAATGATTTTATGTTAAATAATCTCATAGAGACTTGTCAGATATATGAGCTCACAGAAAAGCAAACAAATATGCTTATAAATGAGAAAAGCATGCTTGCAGTGCCCTCCAATGCTAATTTTGATAGTATGCAGCATGAGGTTAAAAGATACAGACCTAAGGGTGTGGTCATTTCAGCAAAGCTCAGAACAGTAAAACCCAGGGCACACTCATTAAAGTTAGATGGGTGATTCAGCAAAACATGTGACAAGCCTCATAGTCAATTGTAGTAATTGTGGAAGTAAATATGAGCCCAAGCAAGAGAAGTACTTAGCTTTTGGTCAGCAGTGCCACACATGTAAAAAGTGGAATCATTTCAAAAGACTCAGTAAATCTAAAGGGGTATATTCTTTTATTAAAAAAGAACATTCAAAGAGGCAATATGCTCAATTAGAAAGCTCCAACCATGCTTTTTATGTTGATGATGTGTTTGTAATTGGTGAAATAGTCAATGCAGTATTTTTGTGGGCAACGAATGAAGAATTTTGTACTGTTCAGATTAATGGGAGACATGTAGAGTTCAAAGCTGATAGTTGTTCAAAGTGCAATGTTATGTCAGCAGATGTGTTTGCTAGAGTAAAAGCTGGTGAGAACCTTGATCTGGCAAAGTGTGCAAAGCTTGTTGCTTATGGTGGTGAAGAAATTCAAACCAAAGGCTCAGTAGTGTTTTCATGTTATTCTGCTGGGAACAGCTATAACTTGCAATCGTATATATTCCAGAGACATGTGCAGTCATTATTAAACCTCAAGGACAGTTTGAAAATGGGACTGCTTTCATTTAAAAAAGAAGTCCATCATATAAGCATGTGTAACAATGAGAATTTCACACAAACAGCTTTTTCTGAATATGCTGATATTTTTGAAGACAAATTAGGCAACCCCCCAGCTGTGTACTCCATATAGTTAGACCACAAGATAAGGCCAGTTATTAGACCAGCGCAGAAATTTCCAGTAGCTTTGCAAGACAGAGTCAAAGCTGAGCTAGAGAAAAATGCATGCCTAGGAGTAATCTGTCCAGTAGAAGAACCAAATTAATGGATATTCTCCATGGTAGTAGCTCATAAGAAAAGTTCAGATGATATTAGAATATGCATTGGTCCAATAGATTTGAACAAAGTACTAAAACAACCTCATCATCCTATGTGTAAATTTAAAGAAGTTGCTGACCTTATGCCAAATGCCATTTTTTCTGTCTTAGATGCAAAAAGGTCATTTTGGCAAATGTTGCTTGATCGGAAATCTTTACTGCTAACCACTTTCAGTACACCTTTTGTAAAGTACAGATTTTTGAGAATGCCATTTGGGATAGATTCTGCGAGTGAAGTCTTCTAATGTGTGATGGAACACATTTTTCTGGTTATCCCTGTGCTACAATAGTAGATGATATTTTTGTAGGAAGCAATGGTGAAATCAAAATGATAGAAACCTCAGGAAAGTTCTGAAATGTGCTTGTGAAGTGAATCTTAAACTGAATCTTCAGAAATGTAAATTCAGGCTGCAAGAAGTTACTTATGTGGATCATTTGATTACCAGTTCAGGCTTATGACCAGATCCTTTCAACAAAACTGCAATTAATAGAGATGACAGTTCCAGACAATGTCACAGCCTTACAACATTTTCTTGGTATGGTCAACTATTTGGGCAAATTCAATCCTAATTTGAGATCTGACACACAAAGATGTAACCTGGTCCTGGTTAGAACAACACCAAAGAGCATTTGATGCCCTGAAGCTGAAAACTGCCAGTCCACCCACCTTAAGATATTATGATATTCACAAATCAGTAACTCTTTCTTGTGATGCTTCAAAGTTTAGTCTTGTGCAGTCATTCTTCAGGATGGCAGACCAGTAGCCCTATGCATCAAGAACTCTAACCTAAACCAATATGCAGTATGCTCAAATAGAGAAAGAGATTTTGGCAATTGTATTTGCATGTTCGAAATTCCATGATTATATTTACGGCTACCTATTCAAATTGAAACTGACCATCAACCTTTGGTCAATATTTTGAAAAAGCCAGTGCACACATATCCTGTGAGATTGCAATCCATGATGTTAAAATTGCAAAAGTACAATTTTCACTTGGTTTACACAAAAGACAATCTTCTTTATCTTGCTGAAACTTTATCCAGATCACCCAGAAAAAAAAAAACACTAGCAGCATGAAAATGAGAAAACTGATTTTGAAGTCATGGAAGTGAAAAATATTTCTTCCACACATCTTGATGAGCTTAGAACTCACACAGTTTCAGATAAAATTCTCCAGAAGCTCAAACACTTTATCAGTCGAGGATGGCCATCAAAGAAATTCTGTTTACCAGTAGATGTGCAACAGTATTTTCTTTACAGAAAAGATATTTTGATGGAAGATGGTATCATCATGAAAGGTCCAAAAGAGATTGTTCCAAAATCCTTGCAACAAGAGTATATTAAAATCTTGCATCCTGACCACTCAGGAACTGATTCTACCAAAAAAAAGGGAGAAAGGACTAGTATTTTGGCCTCCTTTGTCAAATCATATTGAGAGTTTCCTTTTCGGCTTGTTCTGTTTGTAATAGTATTAAACTGCATTAACAAAAAGAACCACTTCAGTTAAGCAAGATTCCTGAACTGCCTTGGGTGACAGTAGCTACAGATATTTTCAAACGGAATGGTCAGCATTACTTGGTATTGCAAACTGTTATTCAAATTGGTTCGAGATTGACCTACTTCCTAACTTAATTTCCAGTACTGTCATTACACAAGTGAAAAGGCATTTTTCTCTCCATGTTTATCTGCACAAAATCATTTCTGACAATGGTGCACAGTTTACAAGTTAGCAGTTCAAAAGTTCTGCTGAAATGTGTGACTTTGTTTATGTTACTAGTAGTCCTGAATACCCACAATCTAATGGCTTGGCTGAACGTGCAGTTCAAAGTGCAAAACAGCTGTTGGAGAAATCTAAACGAGACAATACTGATGTTTTTCTTAATCTGCTTAATCTCAGAAACATTCGTTGTGACAATTTACTTGGTTCACTTGCTCAGCGACTGATGTCGAGACAAAGCAGAACCACACTACCGATAAGTAAGAATTTGTTGATTCTGAGTGCTAAAAACAACAAAGTAGTAAAAGCTCAACTCCTAAAGAAGCCTTTGTCACAAAAGTCCAACTATGACAAAATCAGCAAGCCTCCGAATCCATTAAAAGAAGGAGAGATACTGAGGATGCAGACAGCAAAAGGATTTGACTGACTAGGATTCATAAAACATGTGTCTGAGGTACTGTGATCATACATCATTGAGTCACAATGTATGGAATTCAGGCAGAATCAGAAACATTTACTACTGGTGTCCAAGCCAGTTTTGCAGCATCTTGCCTATAACTGGGACTCTAATTCTCTGAGTGATTTGTCCAATGTCCAAGCTCCAGAGAACATTTCCTCATCTGTTCTTGTTTCTGAAAGTTTCTCTGTAAATCCCATGCAGAAAATTCCCCAGTGACTGTCCTTGTTGCTAAACCCAGTTTTAATTATTACATTAAGAGGTCAGATCATATCTCAAGACCTAGTCCCAGATACACAGCAACTTGGACATGATTGTTATCATTTGTAAATGACTGCATAACTTGCATGCTCATCTAATTGTCATTTTCATTTGCATGACAGAATAGTCAAAGAAGGAGGATATAGATCAGAGTGTGTGTTGTACCTTTAAGAACAATTTCTGTCTATGGGCACATACATATAAGTACTAAGCACGTACATGCAAGAAAGAGTGTCATTTTGAATGAGCAGCTGAAGTGAAAGCATGTATGTGTATAGCAGTCAGTCAGTTGGTTATTTTGTTTAGGTTTTATGTTCCAGTCATCCATCCTGATGTGTCTGTGTTTAATAAAGAATGTAAATGAGCACCCAAGCCTCATTGTCTTATTTGAATACACAAGACGACCGACAAGGACATTATGGTGGGGGTGTAACTCTTCCGATGTTTGTGAGTACTACATCAAGGATATTTGGGTCCCTAGAGGGAGTGCAGACCAGGTGTTACAAAGCATTTGTATTGACAAAGTCCAGGAGTCCCTGAGCCTGCATGCTAGTGGCCATATATGTTTCCCAGTTTACTGAGGGGTAAAATCACCCATGAGTACTGTGTTGGGCTGAATGATAAGTGATTCTACTATTTATGTGGAGTGGTTTTCAAAGATTATTGTTGGCGACCAGTAGCTAGTGATCATATGGTGGGAGAGTTTGCCTATGGTCAGATAGACATGAACTAGCTCAAACGAGTCATACTGCATGACCAATCTACAGATGTGATTATTTTTTGGGTATATATTATAACCTTGAATGAATAAAAGAGTGAACGCTCTTTAATCGACCCCTTAAAAATGAAATCACTAAATCCAGAACACAGGGAACAGCGATTTTTTTCCCAGGGAAAAAAATCACTGGCCCATTTTCAGGACTTTGTCATTTCCTCCACTGTGATGCAATCTCAGTATTGGTATATTTAAGTAGAGGGGGGGGGGGTTGAACCCTCTCCCACTTTATTTTGTGCTTGGATTTTTTTTTTTTTTTTTTGCGAAGCAATGATTTTTTTTCTCTGGGAAAAAAATCGCTGTTCCATGTGTTTGGAATTTAGTGCTTTGAATTTTCAGGAGTCAGTTAAAAAGCATTCACTCTTTTAGTCATTTGAGTTTATAATATAGACCCTTATTTTTTACGTAAATGGAAACACCTCCTCTTTTCATTTTTTTTCCTTTTCAGAGGGTGGTCTAAATGTGTGAAGGGCATTGTAGCCTTGCACTGCTGGTATGCTTTTCGCAGCCTTTTACCATGTCTCTGCAACTCCATAGACATCAACATTCTAATGGGTGAGTAGCGCTTCTACTAGTGAAGTTTCTTATTAAGACTCCTAGCACTGAACCTTAGTATCTTCAGCTTTGTATCTGAAGAATTTGTTATGTTGGGAGATCTTTTTATTTGGCACTGACTAAAAAAAGGCACTATGGGAGTGGCTAATGCCTTGGCCAGTATTCAAATACCTAGTGGCAACAGGTGTAAACCATCTCTGGCAAATCAGCATGGTCTGTCAATCCTGTCTTCCCAGTCTGACAAATACTGGATCCCCTTGGAATGACACCAGTAGCTAAGTCAATTATTGAAGCCAATCATTTTCTTTTTGTACTGCAGTATAATTCTTGCTGCGGGTAGAATGCTGTTCAAAGTGAGTATCACACCAGCCTGCAACTCATATTCAGAGATGTCCATCATGGCTCTGTTCATATTGTCCAGGGAAGTACATCTCAGGTAATTTTCACCCACATGGATGACAACTGAGTCATCTTGATACCTACGGTTGAGTGACATGAGTGACTGCATGATCTGGCAAATCCTGACTCCTGACAGACAACTGACTGTACACCTGTCTTTATCCAGTCAGTGATCTGGTGAGGGGGGTGTGCTTGTGTTTCATGCTAGTGTCTGCTATGACCAAGATCCTTGAATGTGTGGTGTTTCACCTTATTGGCTTACATGTAGAGACACTGTGGTGTGTATTTTTATATGTAGTGGTTGTTCTTGACTTGGTTTTGTTTGTGGTTTCTGAGGGCAATGCATGGGAGGCCTCTGAAGTTTCAGTAAGTTACTTGTAAGTACCTCCACATATGTAGTTTTATGTGTCAAGACCTTATTTAGTGAGGGAAATAACGTGTGTGTGCTGACAGCTGTTTGTCATTTGATTTGTCCACATGTGAGAGTCATGCCTGAATTTTTACAGTGTAACTACATCTCTCACATACTGTGTTTGTTAGTTTCAGGAGTGGCCTTAGGTCAACTGGTGCTCTAGGCAACAGGGCTCCACTGCATCCTCAATACACCAACTAGTGCCTCCATCCTGGTCTACCTACACCAAATAAATACTGGAAAAGTGCCCGTATTAGAGCAACGCCCTAGGCAGCTGCCTAGTTGGCCTATGCCTAAGGCCATCTATGAGTATATATGAAATAATTGCTACATTGCCTCAGGATGGCCATATCCAACAAACTGGCTATGAAGGTAACAGAAAAGTGCCTAAACATGTTTGCAGTTTTTTTACTGGGGGTTTAAGAATGTAGAAGAGTGAGGAGATTTAACTGGACTAGGATGATTGCACATGGAGAAAACATGGGTTATACTCAGTGGGAACTGCAGCTATCAAACAAGGTGATACTGCTCTGCATGCAAATTTGATGTTCATAGAGCAGAAGGAGGACTGGGGAAGGTTGCAGAGACAGTTATTCTAAGGGAAGTTTTAACTTGATAGTGTTTGCATCTATACAAGGCACTGATAACCCCCACTGATTGGAGAGTAGCCTAGTGCAAACATTGGACTTATATAGAATCAGAAAAACAAGTTCTATGACTGCAAGGCCTACAGATCAATCAGAAAAACACACAATAAGCTTTCAGGCAGCAAACCGCAGCTCAGGTAGGCTAGCTACAACACACTTTTGTGAAAAGAATGCAGTCAGAAAACCCTCTTAATGTAATAATGCTGGTTTTAGAACTCAAAAGCAGGGAAACCACACAAGCTAGAAGCTACCATCTTGTAAACCTAGAGGACACAATGTAATTAAGTATCACAGCAGCAGTGGAAACAGTTCAGCCTTGATATGTTACTAATGTGTAACAATTAATACAGGATTATTACAAAATACAGTAACATAATAAGCAGAAGTGCAAACTGATACTTATTTTCATTCTTTTAGCAGTGGATTCAGTGTAAATTTCATGTGAAGGAGCAAAACCAAGAGCATCTCTGAGGAACTGAGCACAAAGCTGCACAAACACTGGACTTATATAGAACCAGGAAAAACAAGTTTTACAATCACCAATGCCTACAGACCAATCAGGAAACCACACTATAAGCTTTCAGCCAGCAGCCTCCAGCTCAGATATGCTTGCTTCAGTACACTTCTGCCACAAGAGTACAATCAGAAAACCCTCTTAATGTAAAAGTGCTGGATTTAGAGCTCAAGTGTAGGGAAACCACACAATCTCAATACTACTGTCCTGTAAAACTAGAAGACACAATGTAATTAAGAACTACAACAGCAGTGGAACAGTTCAGCTTTAAAACTGTACTGAAGTGCAAAAAATGTAGCAATTAATACAGTACATTTATGAAATACAGTAAAACTAATCAACAGAGTGGTGGATTGCTTTAGATGCGGCATATTCAATGTAAATTACAGGCAATGTAGCCAAACCAAGAGCAGTTCAGAGGAGCTGAGCACAATTCCATACAAACACTAGGCATATATTAGGCATATATATGACCAGAAAAACAAGTTTTCCAACAGCAAGGTCTACAGACCAGTCAGCAAAACACACAATAACCTTTCAGTCAGCAGTTCTCAACTCAGAAAATGCTTGCTGCGGCACACTTCTGCCACAACAGTGCGGTCAGAAAACCTACAATGTAAAAATGCTGGTTTTAGTGCTCAAGAGCAGGGAAACCACACAATCTAGAT
The DNA here is from genome assembly GCF_019279795.1 of Protopterus annectens. Taxonomy (NCBI): domain Eukaryota; kingdom Metazoa; phylum Chordata; order Ceratodontiformes; family Protopteridae; genus Protopterus; species Protopterus annectens. The sequence continues at coordinate 548,788,363 of NC_056736.1, forward strand.
ACTACTGTCCAGTAAAACTAGCAGACAGAATGTAATTAAGTGCTACAGCAGCAGTGGAACAGTTCAACTTTGAAACTCTGTTAAAGTGTAGCAATTAATATAGGATTCCTATGAAATGCAGTAAACATAATTAGTAGAAGAATGATACTTAGTTGCTCTTTTGGCAGTGGCCTGCATAGCTTGGTGTCACCAGAGACTGGCATGCTTGAACAGCTGTTGGCTCAATGTTCCTATATGTGATTGATATATGCTATAATATTGAAACTATGGTTCTTTTTAAATCCTCTTAATCCTGATTGACAAATGATACATCCATCAGCTTCATGTTGCAGTTCTAGTTTTGTCAAAGCATTTCACCCATCATGGAATTATGCATAGATATGTATTTATTGATTCACAAGATTTTTAGTAAAAAAACAGAAGCTGATCCATGTGGAATACCACAATATGTTAATTTTCCAAAATAATGTATCCTGTTGATTTTTGAACTTTGTTGCCTTCTTGCTATTTTGTGTTTATCATTATGTCGACTGTGTTATTTATGAAGGTCTTTCTCTCTGGTCCTAAGGTTGTTGATTTGTAAGTTGCAACATTGTGGATACCTTCTAAGCATAAAATGGACATTTTTTAGATACTAGGCATTGAGATGCCAGCTTTCAGCATTAACACTACTATGTCTTATCGGTCCAACACTCCATTATTCAGTTTATAGTTACCGTACTTCAAGAGACAGATTTCAGAAGCTGTGCCACATGTATGTGTGACATGGCATGAATTATTTTGTGTTTACCATGCAGTTATCAATCATCATGTGTATAAGGTTGTTTATCCTATGCTTATTGAATATTATTTGCCTCAGTAATGACTGACATTGATGTTACCAGGTTTGTTGCATTGACAAATAATGTTCTAGTCAAGTAAATAAGCCATGTCAACATCCTCCAGGAAGAGGGGTGCTTCTAGTGAGTGCAGTTTCTGATTTAAACTCCTAGCATTTAGCAGCATAACCCTTAATTTATTTGTGAGTGATATTTTCACATTGGAAAGTTTGTTCTTGAGACTGTGCCTAAAAAGGCACTATGGGGAAGCAAGTGCCTTAGCCAGTAACTGAAAGCCTAGAGGTGACATGTGAAGACCATCTCTGGCAATACAGCGTGGTCTATCAACCATGTCATCCCAGGATGACAGGAACTAGATCCCCTTAGAATGACACCAGGAACTAAGCCAGTTGTTGAAGTCAATCATTATTTGTTTATATTGTGGTATCATCCTAGGTGAGGGTAGAATGCTGCTCAAGGCATAACCGCCTGGGACACACGTTCATAGAGCTCAATCTTGTCACTCTTAATATAGTCCAGTGAGGTATATCTCAAGTCATTCATACTAACATGATCTATGATGGAGTCGTAATGGTATTTGTTGTTGAGAGACTTGAGTGTATGTGTGATCTGATGGATCCTGGCACCCAACAGAAAGCTGAATGTAGCCTTCTCCTTGTCCAGCCAGGTGAGTGGCATATCTGTGTGTCTCAGAATGGAGTCGCCTATGACTGAAAATTTTGGTTTAGATGTGGTTTGCCTTAGGGGCTTATTAGTGAGACAATGGTATTTGTGTTTTTATTGAGTGCTGAAGGTGCGGTATTAGATGTAGCAGGTTTGTGTTTGGAAGGTTTCTGTTGTTTACATAGGTTTCTGGTGAATACCTGTGCATATGATGGTTTATGTGTTGAGTGCATGGTTTGTGTAGAAGGTGAAGTATGTGAGCTGACAATGTGTTCAGTGTGACTGTTTGAACACGAGACAGCAATGATTCAAGAAGCTTAGTGGGTACCTCACTGAACCCATCATTGTGATGTCCTAAAAAAACTAAAGTGGCTTGACTTCCCTAACAACCTAAATCTAATGCAACTCTCTCAGGCTCATAAAATAATCTATAACCCAGATAACTGCCCTGCTCAGAAACCTATCTTGTTACCTTACGTACCATCCAAAACCCATCGTCCTGCAAACTACTCTTGCAAGTATACAAACCTACAAAAAGAGCTTGGCAAAGCATCTACTCCCACACCACTGGCAAGTTATGGGATGGCCTTTCATCAAATATCTGTGAAATTAAATCCCTTAAGACTTTCAAATTAACTTTGAAAGACTACTAAATACCCACAACTACACTTGCTCATAAGCTTATGCATACCAATATCACTACTTATACCCCCTTCCTTTCCTCATAACCCCATGCCTTCTCACATCAACCACATGACTTAGCTCATAAATTCCACTGCTAAACCCTCTACCTTACTTTTATCTTTAAGCTTACACTTAGTACCTCCAGTCACACCCTCCCTCATTTCATCCTGATCAACTATCTCTTCACTTACACTTAGCCACAAACATAGCTATTTTTTGTCATAACCTTACTATTAACTCTCTCAATATAGCCCAAAGCAACATTTACACTATTTCTTCCTCGTCCTAAACTCATCTCCTGTCCTTATACTTACTTATGTCTTCTACTTAGTCTTTCTGTTACTATTCTTTAACTCCTGCTACTTAAAAGTTAAAACTTCTATTCCCAAAATGTTCTTGACAGCTCAGTCATTAAGTCATCTCTGTAAACTGCACCTATCAACCTACTAATTTAACAATATTAAAAGTTCATCTTTTTTTAGAAGATACAAATGTCTTGACTGTATAGTTCTCATTTTCAAATTTTGTTCATATATCTATTTTTAAACATGTATGCAAATATTAATGTTAATATTGTTTAAAATGTTTACTGTTCTAACTCTGTACTGTGGAGCTTTTTTCCCCGGGCCTCTGTTGAAAATGGGTTTCTGACCCAGTTGGACTTTACTGGTCAATATATGTCAATAAATAAATAAATGTAATGTAGATGCAGCTCTCACATATTGTTCTTGGGTGATTTAGGAGCAGAGAGTTGTCAGTGTACATAAAGCAGTTGCTACACTGCCTCAGGATACCCATGTCAATTTATAGGTTCTACAGGTTCGTATATTAGTACTAGACTAATTGCTGTTGTCGGCCTTTTTAAACCTAGCCAATTAACCCATGTGAAAATGAAACCTTGCACCTTGTGTCTGTAAGGAAAATATCTTAACCATTATGCCAACCTCCCTATCAGGCTGGTAGGAGAAATGAAAGGAAACTAACCATCCATAATGCTAGGTTAAATCCTGTTTTCACAGTGGGGAGAGAAAATGTAGGGGTGTGGTATAACTGGGTGCTCTAAATGGAGTCTGTATTAATGGGCTGCTCTATTAGTTCTCTAAATGATATGAGAATATTGTAGATTTGGTGGCTTTGGGAATGTTTAAGGTACAAAAGAGCAGCTGATGTGCTCTCTGAGCAGCTAAATGCAATTTAAGGACTTTTCAGCTGGATCATGGAGAGCTACTAAGGGAAAATGTATCTACTGAAGTTTTTGCATCTATAACTGCCAATGGTTACCCCCCACTGTGCGGTAGTGCTCAATAGTGCATGGAGGTGCACTATCCATAAACAGATGAATACAGCAGAATGGTGGCCGCTTGCCTAACTCTATGGAGTTGTGTTAAAACAAGAGCAAAACCGCCCAAATGTTGGGCTTATGTAGTAACAGTGAGCAAGCCAAATTAAACAATTTAACCAATAAAAAAGATCAAAACTGAGCCCTGTGCAAACAACCTTCAATTAGATGAGTCCTAACTACATTCTCCTGCCACAATGGTGCAAGGGGGCCTCTCCAACAAAAGATAATCTGGTTTAGTGTTTAATTTAACAAACAAAACCAGTTTCAGCAGGTCTGAATCTAGTCAATTCTACAGCAAACAAAAAGTGCAACAAATCAACTGGAAAAATTAAAAAAAATCAGAAATAGAGCAAAATACAGTTTAATACAAAAATACAATTGCACTCATGGTTAGCAGAATGTAACAGATTCCTTAGATTGCACAGATGAATACAGCAGAGTAGTGGCTGATTGCCTATCTCTGTGGAGCTATGTTAAAACAGTGAGCAAACCAAATTAAACAATTTAACCAAAAGCTCACAGCTGAGACCTGTGTTAGCAAAATTCAATCAGATGAGTCTTAACTGCACTTTCCTGCCACAAGGGTGCAGGAGAACCCTCTTCAACAAATGATAGCCTGGTTAAGTGCTCACTTTAACAAACAGAACCAAATTCAGCACATCTGAATCTAGTCTATGCTACAACAGACAAAAAATTCAACAAATCTGCAAGAACAGTTTTAAAAAATCAGCAGTGTTGTAAAAATACAGTTTAAAAGTGCAAAATACAGTATAAAATTGTACTTATGTTTAGCAGAATGAAACAGGTTGCTTAGATTGCATAGATGAATACAGTAGAGCAGTGGCTGGTTGTCTTACTCTGTGCAGCTATCTTAAAAGAGTGAGCAAATTGAATAAAACAATTTAACTCAAAACAAAATTCAAAACTTGAGCCCTATGCCAGCGACTTTTAATCAGATGAGATCCTAACTGCACTCTCCTGCCACAAGGGTGTAGTGGGGGGCTCTCCAACAAAAAATAGCCTGGTTTAGTATTCAATTTAACAAACAGAACCAGATTCAGTAGGTCTGAATCTAGTCTATGCTACAGCAGATAAAAGTGCAACAAATCATAAGAACAGTTTTCACAAAATCAGCAATATAGCAAAAATAAAGTTTAAAAGTGCAAACTGTAATATAAAATTGTATGGTTAGCAGAATGCAACATATTCCTTGGATTGCACAGATAAATATAGCAGAGCAGTGGCTGGTTGCCTAAGTTGTGGAGCATCAATCTGAAAGCACTGTTTAATGTTTGTTATGGCTTTAAGATAGAAATGTGGTCATCATTTTTTCTTGTCATACACTGTGATACTTTGGTCTCCAAACCACTGTTATTGTTATATTAGCATTTTGTAGCAGGTAAAAAGTAGAGAAGGTGCATACAGAGCAGCAGTTTATTACACCATACAGAGCAGCAGTTTATCACACCACGCCATGGTATTCCACCCTGCTCATAGTCTCAGACCCAACCATCCTTCTTAGCACTAATGAATGCCTTAGCAAAGCTGCTGACATTCACCTGTATAGTACTACAGTGATTCATTATACAGTTTCTGAGTAGTGCAACATTTATCAATAGAAATCATTTTAAGTGTTAGGGACCCACTGAACACAACTAACAAATGAAGCTGTCCATCTTCACTAACCAGTGTCAGTGCCCTGCACTTCATATTTTTTTGTATATGTGGTTGTGCTGCATCTCATTTTTTTAGAAACAAACACATTTTAAGGAGCAGAAACAACACATTTATGAGATTTCTGAATCAAGAAGTTTGTGAACACTGATTTATCATTTTCAAAAACCAATTGACTTCTATTTTCTTGAGATGAAATTTCAGTTATTACCACAATATTATATATGCAAAGTTTAAACAGGTTCAGACACAAAACACTCACTAATGAAAGTTGACAGTATAAGCAATACAAGTTGTAGTGAATGAATACTATAGCCAAAAATGCAAAATTCCATGAAAATTATTTTTTTCAGTGTTGTTATCGCAAATATGAGATATACCAATATTTTTCAGTAAAAATGGAGTTTCAAAGTTCTGTAGTAATTGGTTTTAAAATGATTATACTTTAATGAAAGACATATAAATCAATATCCATTTTTTAATGTTGGTTACTTTAACATCTACTTGCATTATATTTTCTTTTGTCTGCAGCATGCTGATGACTAATGTTATTCATACTGTTGCATTTTAATAAACTGAATCAATGAAATATGATATTATATTTACCATGTTATATTTCCCTTGTATTTTAAATAATTGAACTTTTACTTTCCTGAACAGAGAGCAATATAGATCAGATTGTATTTCTCATCATTATTTGCCACGTGGTCACATAGTCATTATCGAAACATTATTTTAATAAATAGGAATTTATTTGAATGCAGCTAAATGAAACATAAACAGAAATCCAAAACATGTTTAAAATAACATATTTTGATGGCACAGTTCAGATAGGATTTATCTTTAGAATTCAGAAGGATATCATAAAGGCAGTAGATAGCTGTTTGTTTCTGCAAAAGCATCTTGTGGCTGTATATTGTACACATTTTAAACTAAAGATAAGGCAAAAGCACTCAAGATACTTTCTGGGATACAATACCAAACTGACTGTAGCATCAAAAATACTATCAGCATAACACCAAAGAATTCATTAACTTAGAACCAAAACCAGAAGTAGAATTCTGGTACTGGCAGTAGCAAAATACAAAAACCAAAAACAACCTGCAAGCCAAATCAACCATAAGTCCTTTGATGACCTGTGGTTGGTTTGGCTTGCTGTTTTTTTTTAGTAAAAACAATTAATAATAAGTCCATGCTTCAGGAAATAGTGAAAGGTGTGCAAGCAAAGTGCAGTGCAAAATTTGTAATGTCAGTATTTTGTTCTGCACTAATTTGTGCAATCCTTCAGTTACGGTAATTTAGACTGTATATAATTTTGCCGTCTCATTTTTGTAGACATTTACAATATATTTTAGTCACAATCAACCAGATTCTAATATTTTTGGAGGAGACATTCTATGATACATGCGTTACTCTGTCCTCGGGTTCTCAGTCTCTTGATATCACACCTCTTTGAGATTGCACAAATGCACAAAAAAGGGTATTATGTCATCCTCATTTCTCTGAGTTAGCTTGACCTTAAAATAAGTATTTTTAGTGACTGGGGGTGTGAGAAACAGCCCTTATTTCAGTGAATGCAAAGTACATTATCGCACTCCAAAATTATGTAAAGTATTGGTTAACTCTTAGGTTACCACAGTAATCAGATGGAGTAACAATATAATGTAATCATCAAAAAGGACTTCAATGAATCCACCTGCACACACACACACACACACACACACACACACACACACACACACACACACACACAAACCACTTAATATATCTCTATTTATCTATAGACATAGATAAATAGATAGATGGAGATATGGAGATGCATGGGAGAACTTTTCTTCATTAAATGAACTGTGATCATAATTCAGCAAAGCAAAACTGATTGACCTCAAGGTAGCAGGGAGAAATGGAAGTGACCTCCTTCAAATGTTTGATGGTTCCTGGTTTAAAGAACTGAGGCAGATATTTTTGAATTCAACCAAAGTGTGTTTGACAAAAATGAAAGTAATCATATATATATATATATATATATATATATATATATATATATATATATATATATAAGTTCAGTGTGTTTGACAAAAATGAAATCAATTATTTATATATATATATATATATATATATATATATATATATGAATTCAACCAAAGTGTGTTTGACAAAAATGAAAGTAATCATATATATATATATATATATATATATATATATATATATATATATGTATATATATAAATTCAGTGAGTTTGACATAAATGAAATCAATTATATATATATATATATATATATATATATATATATATATACAACCAAAGTGTGTTTGACAAAAATGAAAGTAATTATATATATATATATATATATATATATATATATATATATATGATAAAGTTTTGTATTCAACAAGGCAAAATATTAAAGAAGACATAGTGACAACTTATTAGATTTTTGTTGGGGGTTTTTTGTCTTTGGAGCAGCTTGAAATACACTTCTGATTGGCTTGTTTGTTTATGTGTGTGCTTCACCCAGTTCTTGTTTGGTAGATAGACATACACAGACACACACAGACACACACACACACACACACACACACACACACACACACACAAAACACGTGTGTGTGTGTGTGTGTGTGTGTGTGTGTGTGTGTGTGTGTGTGTGCATTATAATGCTGAAGATAAATAAATCCTTGAATCTTGAATCATAATGTTTATTTCCATTTTTACATTAGTTACTGCTGGTCACTTCAGTATAGCTTATTAATATGTTATAATGAAAGAGATATGCCCCGGGATTCATGAAGCTTGCACCAGGCATAGTGTTGGTGATCTAATACAAATATGGCCGCTGAGTGATTCAGGTACTATCTTTTTCCATGTGCACTACCTGTGCATGCTACGCCTGAGCAGCTCCCAGTATCTGTATGCTAATTACCCCATGTTCAGCAGAGTAGCATGCAAATGAAGGTATATAGCAGTTCAGGAACTGGGGCAGGAGTAGAGTAAGCATGCAGAAATGTAAACCGAAAAAAGCGGTTTACATTTTTGCAAACATAAAATCAGAGCCATGACAGTGGACCAAACACATGTATTATAGTCTTAATATATGCCAATGGCTAAATATATAGCCATTGACATAAAAAAACATGCACAACATATAAAGAAGAACATTTAATGTCATGCCCACACTAACACAAAGTTAAATCGTAGGGCATCGGAGCGCAAACAGGATCACAATGAAAATATAATTATATGGAATAAAACTGCAATGTAACACATTTCATGAATTCCCCATAATAGTCAATGGCACGCATACTACACCACACCATGGCGCAAGGGTTGCTAAGGGGCTGTGACAGTGTTCTGTGCAGTAACTAGGAATTAGTAGGCAATGCCATGCAAATGAGAGGAGTAATACTGAATCACAAAATCCCCTCTGGTGTAAGGATGTACCCCACAGCATAGTGGTACAACACCGAGGTGTTGCCTGGAGATAAAGATGACATCAAGAGAGGGGTGTGCCACCTTAGCTGTAAGCACATTGGAGCATTGCTAATCTGGTTTGCCTGTTGCTAAGCAAAGCTGCTGGATAGGGGTGTGTTGAAGTAGCCATAGCTTTTGTTTAGCTGAGAGCACACAAGGTAACCAAATGTGCATGTGAACGTGGATGAAAACTCGCTTGAAACCCGGTAAACGGCTGTGTGCGGCGCGCACCAGAGCTGAAACAGGAAGGATACGGGAAGAAAATAAGGAAATGCTGCAGCATGGTAATTGGAGTATAAATGAGTAATTAACACCTAGGAACCCACAGTGGGCCATTGACAACAGCTAACAAGGCTGCTAGCTACGTGCTACCTGCCGAACAGGAAAGGGAAGGTGCCATACTGCAAATAAAAGAGAACTGTCACAGCAGAACAAAGCAAACTTGCAGTAGATCAGCTACATAACACATTTTACAACACAATCCTGGGTTGGGAAAGTACAAAACAAGAAAGCTGGCAGCTGGATGCATGCCTGACAATGGGAGGGGAATCAGGTTGAAAAGTGAAGTAAAGGGCAATAGATGAATCATGGCAGCCAAGCGTAATTAAACACCAAAGGCCCCACAATAGCAGTACCTGCTGTAAAACCCATAATTAAGATGCCCTGCAGCTGGATGGGCACATACACACCCAATGACATCAGCAGCTTCCAAAGCACAATAATATAAAGTGTGAAAGCACCTCACACACACTCTTGTGTATTCCCAAACACTCTGCACCATTGGTGTAAACAGACGGGGAACTTTTAAAATGTACATGGTAGGGGCTGTCATAGCTTTGATTCATCAGCATGTGATGGAGACTGAAGGTGGTGTGGAGGATGATGCTGACAACCACCTCAGACACCGGAGGAGGAGGAGAAGAGTGTTCAGACCAAAGGTAACCTACCAGGGGCTAAATGATCTGGAGATAGTAGAGCATTACAGGGTGGGCAGGGACACCATACAGCAACATGTTGAGCTGTGCCGGCCATGCCTCAGAGAGAGAAATAAAAGAGGTGAACCCATCCCAGTGGACACGAAGGTATGTGTCAGCTTGAGAATACTAGCCACAGGTACTTTCCACAGGCCAACTGGGGATATCCTGGGGGTCTCACAGGCATCAGCATCCAGGGTACTCCACCAGTTCCTGGATGCCATGTTACCCCATGCCAATGAGCACATATACCTCCCCCGAATGCAGGAGTTGTCCAGCAATATGAGTCTCTTCCACCGTGTGGCAGAATACCCGGTGGTACTGGGTGCAAAAGGCTGCACGCACATACACATCAGGTCACCACCTGGTGAGCAGGGTAAGCACTACATAAACCGCAAGGGATACCCCTCCATCAACTGCCAGGTTGTGTGCAATGCCCAGGGCATTATCATTGATGTGTGTACTGGCAGCCCTGGAAGCTATCACAACTCCCACATCTGGCTTGCCTCACAGCTGTATTAGGTATTTGCCAGGGGGGACATCCCATATGGCCACCTGGTGGGGGATGCTGGCTATGCACTGGAACTGTGGATGATGATTTCCATCAGAAATGTACACACACCCATGCAGGAACGCCATAATGAGGCATGAGCACAAACTAGAATTATCATAGAGCGTGTGTTTGGGATGCTGAAATCATGGTTTTGTTGCTTGGGCGTATCTGATGGAGCCTTGCAGTACACTCCAGGCACGTGTGCCCACATCTTCATAGTATGTGCCATGCTACATAATATGATCTTGAGGAAAAAGCTGCACCAGGGACAGAATGGTGAAGGCCCTCACAGCCCACCACCATTGCCAAGGGCCCCACATGCACAGAGGTACTCAGACCACATACACCCTGTGCCAGCCCCAGTAGGCAGATGGAGGCATGCCCAGTATACCAATGCCTTGGCAAAGAGGGAACGTATAGCACACATACTGACAGTGTAGGCACCTATGGACTGACACCCTTGTCCACCTGCACACACAGTAAACATGGATGGCACACACACAAGACCACCTGTAAATTGTCATGTATAGGTGGTCTACTGTGTGCATCCTGCAGAGGCAGCCCTCAACTATTGCACACACAACCGCCATTGGCACAAGGTAAGTCAACACCTGAACAGTAAAGTAAGCTATCAGCATGTGCTGATACTGTATGTATAGGTTCATAGGTACATAGGTAGGTATGTGCCTAACTGCCAGAGGCCATTCATACGCCTAGCTGAAATGTGTCAGCTGTCGCCACCCCATTGATTAACTAACTGTCCCTCTGTGGAGCAGAGCCAATTGCGGGATCCCTGGGGTGTACTCACTGTTCCCCATCAGTCTGCAAGGTGTCCCTGGAGTGTTAGTGAGGTGCTCCATATAATGTAATCAGGGATGTAGTTCCAAAGCATGGGGAGTACCTGTGACAGGAATCTGTCACTCCAGCATCTTTCAGTTATGGTTGTGGCAAGGTTTAGCTCATTACAGTGTGTGGCTCACTGTGACATGGGTTCCCATAGGTGGATCATATCCATTAAGCCTGACTTGGACATGTCTTTGTTGGACAGCAAAGATCATCTCTGAGTAAAGAAGATGCCACTGAGTGATGCAAGAGTTCATGCAGTCTGGCAGCATAGGACATATGTCTGAGGCCAGTAATGCTCTTGGCGAGTTATGTTTGTGGAACCTCCAGCTGTCGGATGTGTCTTCTGAGGTACATCCCAAATTGGTTATCATACTCAATGATGGGATTGATGAGTGGTGTGTAAAGGGGCACAATGACCTCAGTATGTCTAGATGTGAACCCTTAAGTAATCAGATGGCCTACATAGATGGATGGCCTAAGTACTTTGGAGATGTGATTGTCAAAGGAGAGATCACTATCTAATGTAGTCCCCACATATCCATTACCTCATCTGTATTAAAGTGGTTGCCACTCATGTGTTAATATGTGGGTGTTTAGTTTTCCCAACATGGAATGACCATGCAGTTTGTGGTCTTTAGCTGGAGGCCATAACTGTGACATCCTGTGTTGGTCTATGTGTGACCCCTTGAAGGATGTCTGTAACAGCTGGACTGTCAATTATGGCCCACAGTTTGCAGTAATCACCAAAATGGTCCGCTGTAGTCCATCTGTGTTTGCCTGTACCTCTGAGAAGTATATGGCAAACAGTAGGGGTCCCAGGACTGAGTCCTGTGGAACACCAGTTGTGACTGGTTAAGAGTTGGACCTGGAGGCTGCTAGGCTTACCATGTGGGTTCTGTGTGTAAGCTTGATGGCAAGCCAGCCTGTGATGTATGCATGTATGTACTGGCTGGTGAGTTTATAAACAATACCTGAGTGGGGAATGGTGTCATAATCCTTAGCGGGGTCCAGGTAGTATGTGTGAACTACCACACCCCACACCTAAAGTCTAGGTGACTGTAAGATGTCAAACAGGTTCAGTAGGCATGATCTGCACTCATCAGGCAGACCTGGGTTGGGTCGAGTGTCTGGAGTTCCATGATGATGCGCTCCATAGCCTTGCAGACCAGGCTAGTCAGGCTTATAGGGCAATAGTTCTCTGGGTCCATTGTGGTGCCACCTTTGTGTAGTGGGATCACTGTTGCTGTGCGCCACTCTGTGGGTATGTAGCCTGTAGAGAGTCTGTATTTGAACAGTGTGTTTAAGTGAGGGGTTAATTCATTTGGAGCTCATGTAAGACATAGCCTGGGACACTGTCCAGTCCCATTGAGGCTGTATTTGTGGCTTTGGATAGGGCTGTTTTATCCTGTGTGTCGGTGATTGCCAGGGCCGTACATTCTTCTGGTATGGTTAAGGGCCGTTTAGGGGTTGAAAAGGGTGTGAAGTTTGCACTGAACATGACTGCCAAAATGCTGGCAATATCAGTCAGTTCAGTGTATATTGTGCCAGTCTACACCAACTCTGAGCAGATCTGAGAGTTTCCACTTAGGTTCTTGACATAGCTAAAGAACACTTTGTGGTTGTCTGTAGGGACCTTGGGAAATTGTCTTTCAATGCTAGCCTTGGATGATATTATGAGGGATTGTAGTTTCTTGCTGATACTGATCAGGGTTGTCTGTCCTTCTAGGGATTTCACTGTTATCTGTACTAGTTACCTCCTACTATTGTAGAGCCTGTGTATGGCAGGGGTCCACCAGACCCATTTCCTGTTCTTGGAAGAGTGAGTTCAGGTTAGACTTGGGATAGCACGATTCATGCATTCCTGCAGATGATCATAGACTGCCTTTGTATAGGTTTCAGCATCTTGGACAGCATTGTCCATTGGCGTGGGGGCTGTGAACCATTCTGCCTCAGGCATAAGCAACGTGAAGTCTGTTTTGGAAAAGATTTCCATGGTGGTTTCCTTGTCTGGGGTTGTGGGTGGAATGTGAATATCCAGAGTGATTAGTCTATGGTCTGATCTAACCAGCGAGGGGTTGACGCCGAGTGTGGAACACCGGTCGCCCATGTTGGTGATGACCAGGTCCAATATGTTGTTCCCTCTGGTGGGGTGTAGACCAGTTGTTCCAGGGCGTTAGAGTTGAGGAATTCTAGGAAGTGCTGTGCAAGGGAGTTAGTACTCGAGTAGTCCTCCCAGTTAATGTTTGGGTAGTTGACATCACACAGTGTTAGGGTGTTTGGTAGGACTCACATATTTCTCAGCGTCCTCGGAAATGTGGAATGTGGGTCCTGGGACATGGTGGGTGATCTGTAGCAAGCTACAATTTGGATTGCAGTGTTTCTCATTGTCACTTGCACTTGGAAGATCTCTGATGCATTGTGCTGTGCCACTAACTTGGAGATGTGAGTATCCTTGATGAATATGGATACACCCCCACCTTTTGTGTTTCGGTCTGGGTTCTTTGGCCGAAAGGTGTGGTATGAGTTATAGCCTGGTGGTGCTGGGGTGCTCTCTGGAGCCTTAAACCGGGTGTCTGTTACTGCACAGATATCAATGTTCTCCATACTGAGGAGTGCATCGAGTGTGTGCAATATGAGGTTTAGACCTCTGGTGTTGAGTAGCAATACCCTCAGGTTCTGGTTACATGTGCTATGTATGGTGGTGGGTTTGTCTTATGAGCCTTGCCTAAAAGTCCACCTTACCTAATATCCACCACTCTACTATTGTTTGCAATCAATGACAGCTGTGCATGTGTACATGTTCTGAAATGTGTACTGACCCTTGTTACAGGGCTGAGCCAAATGGCTATGTGCACACCTACATTGAGAAGATATTGACAGTAGAGACACACTGGTTGAATGTGTAGATTTGTGTAGCCTAACCTCTCATTGCCAGACTAACACCTGCTTGGAAATATGTTGACAGTACTGGTAATGAAACAGGGTGCATATCATCTTTAACTCCAGTGTGACATCTGCAGTAGGCATGTAAGATGTAGGAAATTGCTGCCCATGTGTAATAGCAGCTTCATAGGTGATGGCATACACTATCTGATTATATCCTGATCATGTCGATAGTGGCAGCAGAGTCTATTGATATCTGACTCAGTGTGGGGAGTGGGTGTCTGTGCCCAACAGAGCTCATGGTTCTGCTGGGTATGTGTGTTTATACCCAGACAAGGATACAGCCCTGTTCACACTTGCATCATCTGTAATCAACTATCAGGATATGATGTGGCCCTCAAAGGGGGGATGCTACTAAAGGTAGCTACCATGTTCCTGTAATAGCTAGTGTTGCCACATCCATAACTCAGATATTTACATGTGAACATCACTGTCTAAAACATCTTCATAAGCAGTAAGTATACTAAATATAGTATGTGGTACTTGTAGTACTGAATGCTCATACAGGCATGTCCACTACTCAGCTGCTGGTGTTTATTAATGTTGGCTTTGTGTATGTGGCCATCCTGGAGGAATGCAATCTGTATGCCATGTACACTGCCAAATGAACCTAACACCACACCCCACACATTGTCTGGGATGCAGCTACAGGGGTGATTTTGGAGGCAGTCCATACTACACCCATGACTGGACTAGACAGTCAAGAGGTGTAGGTTAACACATACATCTCATCACCACAACCAACACATACCCTTACTAGAACACAGTAAGGACACACACACATTCCACTAAATATCACACGCATCCACAGAGGCCTCTACGTATCTGGCCAAGCAAGAGGCCTTCCATGCTGGAATAGACAGACAACAGAATACAAAGACTGTACGACATAGTTTGCATAATTGTGTCACACCTCAGAACATGTGACCGGAAACATGGCCAACAGTACTCATTTGTGAATGCAAACCCTAGCACTATGTTACACGCCAAGCTATATGAGGGCAAACATACTGTCAACTGCCTGTCTGCCATGATTAGCCACATACCCATACACTCCGACCACCTTTAGAACTATACACATGTCACTGGAATATGCTATGTCGTTGTGCAGGACCTGTGATGCAGTAGCCTGGACTGCATGGAACACATGTAGGAACTGTCAGGTCATGTAGCCCATGCGGGTATGTCCCAAGGCCTGGGTAGCATTCTGCCAGTGGCCGGAATGATGCAGCAGTGTAGGGACAAGGATTGTATTCCACAATTGTGACATTTACTGGTGTAAAGCAAAGAGTATCCAGCCTCTCTCTGCCTGGGATAACATGGTTGATAGACCATGGTGCTTTGCCAGACAGGATCTGCACCTGTCACTTCTGATAATCTAGATAATGGCAATGGCCCATGCATCCCCTACAGGGACAGCCAAGAAATAAACTGTGGGTCTTGCTATTCAATGATACAAATCAGGTACTCAATATGGACTCAATTATGGTAATCTGAAGCATGGAGAACATATCTGTGCAGTGATTGAGATATGGTTCAACGCTTTGGAGAGCACTCATGCATGACTATGTTATAACACATACCTTACGTCTTGGCCAACATCCTTTATTGGAACACATGGGCCACAGGTGTGTCCAAGTTCCTGATGGATATGTACACCCCCACGCAAGTTGCACTTGCACAACGTAAGATACATTGTGCTGAGCAACTACCTTTGTGCCAAAGTGTAATGCAAATTGCACCTTGTGACAGATCATCCACAATGCCCAGAAATCCCAAATGTCATTGTGCTGTAATGGGATATACCAGCTGTGAGACAGGACACCATAATCATGGCCAGTCAGCTATCCCATTATGAACCGGGAAGACTCATCATGTACCAACACATGTGCTCAATGCATGTTGGATGTCATCAACACCAAGGACCTGGATCACCATAGTCACACCAACAGGGCTAACAGTATGCCACACATGGTCAGTCTTCAAAGCCAATGTTATGCTCCTTAAGAGTGAAGTGGTGACTGTCATGGCACCCATGCAGATGTACAATGCATGTGCAAATGCTGGGTCCTACAGAAATGCACTTTAGGCACTCACATATGTGCAGTGATCATGCCATTGAAACAGAAACAGGATTCAAACACAACCATGAAGGCAAACTAGTAGTACCCTGCCTTAAACTGTACCAAAGAAGGTAATAACTGTTGCAAGGGTCAACACACATGAGTGGAAGTTGATCCATGGTCAGCTTCAGTAAGATGCAGATACACCATATAATGCCATGCAATGCTACTGTGAAACTACTCATCCACATATTATTTGGCCAAACACAGAGGATTCCATAGCTGGGTCATGAAACATAATGGCAACAACAACACCTGCTGTGCTTCACAGTACTATGGCATGACAGGTACTGCACCTACGGAAATAGCACCTGTTCAGCCAGATAGGGTTTTGGATAACATACATACGCTGCCCCCACACAGGTACACATTCATATATCCATGTACATTGCAGAGCTCCTGTAATAACAACTATGCAGGTACAAGCTGCACTCTCTAATGCCATACATACAGGCTGCATGGGACCTGTCCACATTCCAGGTTATATCCTACACAAATGTCAAAACATTCTGCTCCCCACATACACATCTTGTACAATCATAGCTTCATGCCAGGCTGTGTACACACTCGATGCACAGCAACAGTCATCTGTTAATTCTGTCAATATCCGAGTGACCCTGGTATGTGTACAGCTGACCTGGTTACAAACAGTGGTATCATTGCATTGCATAACACATAATGTAACTGTGTCAGTACATGGGTACTCTGCACAGTTGTTGTAGGGCTAGGTTCAGTCCACCAGTCAGAGGTTATTTGGTGTTGTTCCATTACATGTCATACCACATATATGGATGTGTGTTGGTGGTCTGAGGACATGGTGGTGTCTGAGGATTACATCCTAGGATGCAGCTTTTGACACTGTGGCCTGCACCTGGCTCATCTGTTATGATATATGTTGGAGTACAGGTCTGTACATGTGAGTAGCCATTATGGATATGGGGACACCACCACCTGGAGTGGTCCATACTAGTGTTATGGCCCACATGTTTGGTTCTGAGTTATATGGTGGTAGTGCTATTGTGCACAACAGAGACATCAGCCAGGTGTTCCTCACTGCACAGATGTCAGTATTCCCCATTGCAGTTTCAATAGTGAGCCACTGTGATTACAACAGCAACACATCTAGCACTGGTTAGCATAAGCATACAATGCAATTGTCTTCTAGGTGTCAGGGTGTTATTCTGTGTTCAGGTCATTTGCCTTGGAGTGGCACTATATGGGCAAATGCAAATGAGGTATTATCAACACTTCCTTGAATCATGGATGCATGTGATCTGTGACAAAGGCTTGTCTTCTGTCAGTCATGTCATTGTAGACTGACAAACACTGGAGAACCTCGTAATTACAGCAGGACATTGGCTTATTGTGTCGGTCAAGCAGTTGCCATTCCTAGCATGAAATCACTGTGAGTGGTAGTATTGTACTTGTTATAGACTGATACATCTAAGGTGTTGGACAGCAGCAGGTGTTGTGTAGATGACCAATGTCAGATACATGTAGTGCAGCGTTCCTGCTAACAATGACAACTGCTAACACAGGAGACCATTACAACATGTTCTGTATGTCTAACTGTATGAGCATGGCCACTGTGGCCTTCCGTGTTTAGAATCAGAATGCATCTTAAACAGCCCTGTGCTACTAAGTGTATGAGCATGCCCAGTATAACCTTGTGTATTTGGACTCATAGTGCATTCCAAACAGTGCTGTGCTACTAAGTGTGTGAGCATGCCCACTGACACCTTGTGTATGTTATGTGCTACTATGTGTATGAGCATGGTGATTGTAACTCTGTATAGTGATAGCAATCATCCATTCCACAGAAGGGCATACTCCTGTTCAGGATGGACTCCTACGTTAAACACACAGGTTCACAGCTATGTACATCGTAACTGTCAGCATCCCTGTTGATGTCCACAATCCTAGAAGGTCATGATGACTGCCTTGGAATGTGTAATATTGGTGGCGCAACTCGTAACTGCATAGCAGTGTAATAGTGATCTGTAGATAGGCAGGTGTTCTGATCCCATCACGTGTATGTGTGTCTGTGTGTGTGTGTGTGTGTGTGTGTGTGTGTGTGTGTGTGTGTGTGTGTGTGTGTGTGTGTGTGTGTATGTGTCCATCTGCTGGTGGACAGAACAATGCTTTTTAGAGTACTCACACTCCGTAAGATTCCTATACTCAACTTTGGCAAAGCTAATGATGCCACCCACCTAGGAATACACCTCTGGGATTGATGTGACCCAGTAATCTCGATAGTGCATTCTGTAACTGCGTAATGCTGTAGGGTGATAATGTAGTTAGGTCGGTGTTCTATTCCAAGACATGCCGTGTGTGTGTGTCCATCTGCTGGTGGACAGAACAATGCTTTTTAGAGTACTCACACTCCGTACGATTCTTATACTCAACTTTGGCAAGGCTGATGATGTCACCCACCTAGGAATGCTCCTCTGGGATTGATGTGACCCAGTAATCTTGATAGCACATTCTGTAACTGCATAATGCTGTAGTGTGAGAAAGTAGTTAGGTCGGTGTTCTAATCTCAGACATGCCGAATGTGTGTGTCCATCTGCCGGTGGACAGAACAATGCTTTTTAGAGTACTGACACTTTGTACGATTCCTATACTCAACTTTGGCAAGGCTGATGATGTCACCCACCTAGCAGTACTCCTTTGGGATTGATGTGACCCAGTAATCTCGAGAACGCGTTCTGTAACTGCGTAATGCTGTAGTGTGATAAAGTAGTTAGGTCGGTGTTCTAATCCCAGACATGCCGAGTTTGTGTGTGTGTGTGTCCATCTGCCCGTGGACAGAACAATGCTTTTTAGAGTACTCACAGACCGTACGATTCCTGTACTCAATTTTGGCAAGGCTGATGATGTCACCCATCTAGGAATACTCCTCTGGGATTGATGTGACCCAGTAATCTCGATAGCTCGTTCTATAACTGCGTAATGCTGTAGTGTGATCAAGTAGTTAGGTCGGTGTTCTATTCCAAGGCATAGCAGGTGTGTGTGTGTGTTTGTCAGTCATATTCGATATGTTGGTGGCTGTGAGTGGCTAGCCACTGGATGTATTGAGGAGCATGTTTTGTTGTTTCCCTATATAGTGGCCATAAATGTCACAATCAGTCAAGAGACTGTGTTGGCAAGACATACCCATACATTTGGCAATAGGCCTGGTGAGTAATGTCAGCAACCCTAATATTACCCTGAATATAGTCTGAACCCGTGTGTCACACAGAAGCACACTTGCCTTGGGATTAACACCAGTAGATAATATAGGAGTTGCTGGTGGTATCCTTTTCATTCTTGTCTAATGCTTTGTTGTCACGAGGTTTGTTCTTGAGATATATATACTATATGTATGTATGTATGTATATATATATATATATATATATATATATATATATATATATATACATTAACACAAATACATCTATGTGATGGAATAGATGTCCTATACAGTTGAATGCCAGTGCTGAATGATATGTACATGATATCATCCAATGTATGTATATCTTCATGGCTTAGTGGTAAAGCACATCATCTGTGGTGTGTAGGGTCCTGGTTTCGAGCCTTGCAGAGGCTGGTTGTTTTGTTGCTGGGCAGAAAAAGGGCCATTGAATAGTTTGTGAGTAAGGCACTTCTAAGCAGTTGTGCGCAGGTTTGCGAGACGCTAAGCAGTGGTTAGTTTTGGGGAGGCTCAGTATGGGTCATGTAACCATGCATTAGCAGGCAATCCTATGCATATGAGGTAAAGGATAGTGAATCTCGATTATCCCCAGGGTGTGAGGCAGGTCCCAAGAGTGTATGTGTATAGATAGCCGGGTGCAGGACTCGGATATGGGTGACATCATGGGGTGTGTGTCAGGCATACTGTACGTGGATTGGAGCCCTGTGGTTCTGGATTGCTCCTAGCTTAGCACGGCTAAGCTAGGGGTGTGTCTATACCTTCCTAGTGCAATTGGGGGAGACAACAGTAGTAGGAGAGTAATCAAGGTGAACTAGCTGAGCTGACAGGTGATATGTATCAGAATCAGCTGATTACAGGGGCAGCAGACCAGCCCAGCCCAGAACACTATTATAATCTAAGCAAACACCTTCCCCTCTGGTTTTTCCACACTCTACACCACCGATGTATACATGCAGGGAAATTTTAACAAACAAACCTATGAAATGAGAAGGGCTGCAGCAGGCAACATAGACCAACATGTGCAAGAGGCTGAGGGTGGTGAAGATGTGAATGCTGCTGAACAACCCTCAGTGAGGAGACAGAGAAGAGTGTACAGACTCAGGGTAACCTACCAGGGGCTACATGAGCTGGAGACAGTGCAGTGCTATAGGGTAGACAGAGACCTCCTACAGCAGATTGTTGAGCTGTGCCGGCCACACTTGACACATCAAACAGGCTGAGTGGAACCCATCCCAGTGGATACCAAGGTATGTGTAGGCCTAGGTATACTAGCCACAGGTACCTCCCAAAGCACAACTGGGGATATCATGGGGATCTCACACGCATCAGCATCCAGAGTATTCCACCAGTTCCTGGATGCCATGTCAGCACATGCCAGTGAGCAGGTATAATTCCTCAACACACATGAGGTGTTGACCAGCAATATGAGTCTCTTCCACCAAATAGCAGACTATCCTGGGGTAGTGGGTGCTATAGCCTGCACGCACTTATGCATTAAAGCACCACCCGGTGAGCAGGGTAGGGCCTACATCAACCACAGAGGCATCTACTGCATCAACTACCAGGTCGTATGTGATGCCCAGGGCATTATAATGAATGTGTGTGCTGGCTGCCCTGGAAGCTATGACGATTCAGAAATATAACATGTGACACAGCAGTACCACAGTTTTACCAATATGGACATCCCCTATGGTCACCTAGTGGGGGATGCTGGGTACCCACTGGAGCTGTGGCTGATGACACCCATCAGAAATGCACACACACACCTGAACAACAATGCCATAATGAGGCACATACACAGGCCAGACATATAATAGAGCATATGTTTGGCATGCTCAGGTCACGGTTCCAGTGTCTGTACACATCCGGTGGAGCCTTGCAGTATTCACCAGCTACATGCACCAAAATTATTATGGTATGTGCTATGCTACACAATATGTTCCTGTGGAAACAGCTGCAGCAGGAACAGCATGGGACAGAGCCACACTGTCCCCCACCATTGCCAAGGCCTGTACAGGCACAGAGTGACTCAGAGGAGGAACAACCTAAGCCTGACCCAGTAGACGGAAGGAGGCATGCCCAGTATGACCTGGCCTTGGCAAAGAGGCAATGCATAGTATATGCACTGACACAGTAGGGACCCAGGGAATGTCACCCTCTCTGAATCACACAGACAGTAATAGGGATGCCAAACATGACACTTCCTGTGCTCAGGCATGTATAAGAGTGTACTATGTGCATCCAATATAGGCATCCCCCCAGCACCATCCTCAAGTCTGGCACACCCTCAAGGTAAGTCAATCAACCTACCAATTGCCAAATGTAGTAGAATGTGTTGGTACCTGAAGCTATGGTATGGACGTGAGCATGCAAGGGAATTGGGTGGCCTAATGTTAAGGCAGCAGACAGTAGACACCCATAGTGGCACCATGACATCTGTAACACATACTGGAGTCACCATAGTAGCCAGTACTACACAGGGTGACAAAACCCACTGCAGGTAATGGGCTGAGCGTCATGTGTGTCCATAAGTCCCACACAAGTCTCAGCCAGCTGGACAGGTGTAGACCGACACAAACAAATGCTGTACTATGGCCTCTGAATGTGCCTTATGGGTAACCCCTCCCACAGACCCACATGGACAGCCTACAGCAGGCCAAGCAGTTGGATGTAGGTTGTGAAGGTTAGGAAGTCAGTAACGAATATGTTGGTAGTTAAAGCTAAGATATGTAGTACACTGGTATGCCTCTAGCCAGCACACTGGGTAAGACTACACACTGAAATGGAGTGCCTGACATACCAGTACAGTACTAGCAAATGTGTACAAGTGTCAGGTGTGCCCCACATCCAACGTACACTTATAGCAATAGTCAGGTGTGCCCCCCCCACTCCTGTGTAGGAATGTAGATACAGTCAGGTGTCCCACCCCGCTATGCAGAAATGTAGCAACAGTCAATGCCACATGACTGATGGATATCCTGCAGACACAGCATGCTACCTGTCGGTGTACAACACTAAGGTCAGCACCACAGTACAGACTACTTGGACATGTAACACATTTGATACAGATGGCCATACAGGGCATGCTCACACACTTGAAGGCATGAAGGCAATGTCAGTCGACAACATACTGAATGGTCATACTGGGCATGCTCACACACAAACACATGAAGGACATGTCTGCAAACACCAATGGTCCGGACATATTTGGTGGTCGCAGTTCTTAGTGCAGACACATGTCAGTATGCACCACGCCTGCCTTGCACACACAGTGGATAGGAATACAGGCATATATGTAAGGACAACACACTATAATACGTCTAAGGTAGATGGACATAGATGTGTGGAAGAGGGTGACTGCGACAAGGAGCCATCTGTGCCTGTCCCATCCAGCACACAGCCAAAGGGCCCCAAACACATGAGGTGCAGATGTCATTTACTGCAGATACTAGCCACATGTATCTGTCAGCATGTCAGACTATGTGGTGCACATGCCAGCTGTGCAACATGACTGTACAAGGAAGTAGTCATCTAGTAGCTGTATACACATGCCTATAACATATGGCCCTGTGTGCGCCTGCATGTGGCATGTCAACCCCTACATGACTGGGTTATGGCCCATGCACACACTGCCCTCCCCATAGCAGTGTTATGACAAGCCTGCTCAGGTCATCCATTGTGAAATGCACCTTTGGGAGAGCTGTAGCTCAGTAATCTCCATGGCGCATCCCATAACTGCATACTGCTGTAGTGTTATGGTAGTAGTTCTAACCCTTGCCAATTGTGTGTGTGAATGTGTGCATGTCTGTCTGTCTCAGACTGTGCAGAGAGAAATGGTTTATAGGCTACCCACAGTCCGTACAAATCATATACTCACCTTTGGCAATGCTGCTGATGTCACTCATGTAGAAATACACCTCTGGGAACATCGTAGACCAATAGTATCTGTTGTGCATTCTGTAACTGCGTATTGCTATAGTGTGATAGAGTAGTTATGCCAGTGTTGTAATCCCAGACTTGCCAACTGTGTGTGTGTGTGTGTGTGTGTGTGTGTGTGTGTGTGTGTGTGTGTGTGTGTGTGTGTGTGTGTGTGTGTGTGTGTGTGTGTGTGTGTCCATCTGCCTGAGGACAAACCAATGCTTTTAGAGTACTCACACTCTAAGTCATATACTCACCTTTGGCAATCCTGCTGATAACACACACCTAGAAATACACCTCTAGGACTGCTGTAACCTGGTATTCTCCATAGTGCGTGGCATAAATGCATATTTCTGCAGTGTGATACACTAGGTAGGTAGGGGTTTGAATCCAGGACATGGCAGGTGTGTGTGTTTGACTGTCAGAGACTGTGTAGGGGTGGCTGTGAGTGTCTAACCACTGGACATGTTGGGGAGCAGATCTTGTAGTTTTCATATATGGTGTCCGTCTGATGACACACAGCCCACCTCATGAGGTGTACAGATGTCAGTCAGCCACGAGACTGTGTTGGCAAGCCATACCCCTACATCTGGCAAAAGGCCTGGTGAACAAAGTATGCAACCCTACTAGTACCCGGTATATGTCCTGAACCCATGTGTCATACACAAACACACTTGCCTAGGATATCCTGCTATGTTGCTAGTACCATGCACATTGATGACAGATAGTAGGCATGGTGTGATTGCAGTGGGCTGCAGAGGACATGGCACCCTGTACAGCAGTACAATAGGCACATAATTGCGGAAAATGTGCCTTCACTATGTTCCCCACTGGATGCCTGCAACATATGTGGTGCCATCAAATGTGATCCACAGAGGCCATACAATGCCGTACACATGTGCCTTGTATGGACCGATACCACTGACACCAGGGAATACCTGTATCATGCTATCAATGCAGGTGCATGGTCGACCTGCTGACTTTAAGCAAGTTTTGCCACAATGGGCTAGTAGTGGCATGTTGGAGGATAACAGTCTGTGTACACAACATGTGCCTGCCATACCAGGTACACCTCTACATGTCACTGTACAGTATTGTGGGACATGCACATCTCAGACAATGTCCATGTCAAGGACTATCAAACACAGACATGGCATGCATTGCAAAGCTATGGCCATACACAATGGTAACCAGGATGTCAGGGCAGTTCATGCAGTACCCATCTGTGTGGGACATTGCAGACACTACACCCCTGTACCACACTGCACACCATTGTCGGGTGGCACGATGCCAAGGATTACCCCTCACCCAGCCTTGTACGGCCATCTTGTACAGCCAACCACTACACACCCATGAAGCAATGCATACATGCATGTCAGTACTGGCACCTTGTATCTGCGTGTGGGTTTTGATGCTCCCAACCACAGTTACTCCCAGTATAATCCTCATTGGTATACCAACAGATGTCAAATACGTTCACATGTCCTAGCCCATAGAACCTCCAGATATCCCCTGTGGTGCATGTAGTACCTGTGCATTACTGCAGTGTGGCAAACTAAGTAGTTAGGGAGTGTATTTGTGGCCCTGGCAAAAAGTTTCAATGCAAGTCCATTAGAGAATGTGGTTGTGGTGACAATGGCATCCGTTCACATGGACAGTCATGTGTACTACACCTAATGTGTGTCTACTATATCTCTGTTGCACATGTCTCTCACCAACACACATATATGTTCTTACAGCACAGAAACATGTTGGCTTTGTGGCACATGTAGTAACTGCATGCACTTGTAATATTAATGACTAGTCAGCCAGGGGTTTGACACTTGTACTGGTAGGTGTGTGACAGATGATGCTTAGATTTTAGTCTCCAAGCCCTTCTCTGATGTACGTTGTCTGTCCCTCCCACACACTCTCTGGTGGATGTGGAGGCGTACACCTGCTCAGCAGCAGCATGTGTATTGTAAGTGATGGACATGATCAGGTGATGGCCTCTGCACCTATTGCAGTCCTCCTCTAGCTGATTACATGTGGAACAGCTGTGATGATGTTCCCATAGCCATTCACATGATAAACACAGTACAATATCTAGGAACATCATGTTGGTGTTTGGCCATGACAGTCGCTGTGAGTGGTACCTGGATGTGGTATTTAGAAATGGCATCACAGATGATATCTGGATGTTCCTCAAACATCATACACACTGGGAAATAGCCTAAAGCAGGAGGGTGATGTACCAGACATGACTACAGCATGTAAGTGTAGCTATGTTTCATTGAGACTACTGCCTGTTTAACATGTTGTGTGTGGTGATGGCTATTCTCCATGTTTTATAACAGACATGACAGTGCTCTGTTCATGAGGGACCCCCATCTGTAGGGCCATCTGTGGACTGGTCAGTGTGTGTAACCATTTGTTTCTTGTGTTACACACTGAACACACATCTGTGCAAAGCAGGAGCATAGTGTGAGGATTGCTGCCAGTACATGTTGATAGTGATGTGTTACTTTATTTATTTTATTTTATTTTATTTTATTTTACATTTGTTGACCGGGCTAGTCCAGCTGGATATATGTCCATTTTCAGTGGAGGCCCGGGGAGAAAAGCTCCACAAATTACAACAACATAAAAGGTCAAGACAAAGACAATAACAGTATAATTTGGTACATAAGAAGTTTTAACAATTATAGTACAAGCCTAAGATTATATATTTTATATGGGGACAGGAACATGTCTGGGGTTCTCAGTGGCAAGCCAATACTTCCATCGCATCCCTGCCTGGACATATGTCACATGACACAGTGGCATGACAGACACTGTCTGGGGTTCTCAGTGGCAAGCCAATAATGGGCCACTGTTCATAGCTGCAGTCACAGGTCTTCTATACTTTGTACAGATGGCATGCAGTATATATGCATGTGTTGTGCTCCCTCTTCAAATGTATACCATCTGTTGTGTTGGGTTGATGGTCATATCTATGCATACTGTTGCAAGTAATCCTGAATGCTGTTGTCTATTACTAAGCCATATCGGTGTTTAAACTGCAACACCATAGGCTGTATGGGTTTGGAGGTCCCAGCAGAACCTCCTGTCCCACTTCAGCTGACCATGGCACCGGGCACCAGCACATCTGGGGCCCAGCCTTGGACCTCAACCTCTGTTGGCTCTGCACCACCTTCTGGTGGTACCACCACTGAGGATGGGGACTGTCCCCCCTGGGAGCAGGGCCAGACAGGAACATGTCCGCTGTCGTGCAGTCCCAGACGTGGTGCATTGGAGACTCAATAAGGGGTTCCAAGGCCAGATATGCAAGCTCAAGGGTGGAGTGTCACATTTACAGGGTGAGGTTGCCCCTCCTGGGCAGTCCCCAGCACTGCTTCCTTTACAGCTGTTTTGGTGCAGTGGTGGCTGCCCATGGCTGGAGACCTCCGTCCCACTGTTTCCATGGCCTTGTGAATGCTTAACACTCCTCCCTGTCCAAGGTGTATCCCCCCTCATGCATCATATACCAACCCTGTATGCTGTCTTGTGTGTTATCCTACCCTACCTATCATCCACGGGCATACCTACTCTCCTTCCCCCACATCCCACTCTCACCCTACTGAAACATAAGGCCAATCAGTTCCCAGGACAGCATTTGCCCCATACATAGCTGTCCATTTCACACATGTACCCACTGGACACATGTAACGCTTGTAATATTCATCACAACATACTCCTGCTATCCTCACCCCTGTCCCTCAGGTGCACGATCCTGGTATGCACATCACTCCTAAATGTTCCAGGTACACGTGTTGGGGATGACCCCATTGTATACACAACACTACCGGTCCCTCTCTGGTTACCCCATTTACCTTTATCATGATGATGATGTTGCACACAGCACCTTGCAAGAGTACTGTTCTCACATAATGATTGGACAGGTACTGTTCTGTTAATGTACATTACATGTACAGAATGATGTATACAGCCAATGTACAACTGTCTGTGTGTATGAATGACACATGTCTGTCTGAGAGAGTCTTGATATTACATAGGAAAACACCATTACATAATACAGGCGTTGCTGGTGTTTCCCTTTTCATTCATTTGCAATGCTTTGTTGTCACATGGTATGTTCCTGATTTATCTCTATATATGTATGTACCTATATGCTGGACATAAACACTCACACATACATCTACATGATGGAATACATTCCGATACTGTTGAATGACTGCGCTGTATGATATGTTTGTGGTAATGTCCGATGTCTGTATATATGACATGGCATATTGGTAAATCACATTAGCTGTGTGTGCAGGGTCCTTGTTCTGAGCCTTGCAGAGGCCGTTTATTTTGTTGCAGGACAGAACAAGGCCATTGGATATGGAGGGATTAAGGCACATGAAAGCAGTTGTGAGTGGGTGTGCATGGGTCTGCACGGTGTTATGCAATGCTAACCTCTGGTTACAGCTTCTTATACTCAATTAGCCTCTACATTGCTTTACCAGTGTAATACTCAAATACTGGTGGCCAAACAGGCTTACACCCACTTGCTCTTGCACCTGCAAATGCACTGACATTGGTGCTTGCATCTGACACTCAGACTCCTGGGGGGGGGAGTGAGGGCCACACTATTACCTTGTGATGCCTATTACATCGGAATACATGCCTACAGTATCAGGAATGGCTGCCCATGTCTGTACAGAATCAGCAGCCTGCCCAGTGTTTTTTTCATATTATTTGTGTGTTTCTCTTACAATCTGCACCCATCTGGCAGATACATGGGAACTGAGAATCTTCAATACAGGCAAGTAATTGGGTTTTGGGACCCACATCTGTCAGCTGAGTCATGCTACTGCATATCTATCCTACCATCTTTCTAAGGTAGTCAGTGGAATATGTGCTTTCTGTCCCTATCAGACCTCTCATACGACTGGGGAAAAATTAAGACTGAATCAGGGACATGGCATAACAACATCAGGGACACATTAAAAGTATTGGGTTATCAACCTGACACACTGACAGACTCAGAGCATATGTATTCATACACATTGTCTGAGGTACATGCTGTTTATGACTCTTAATTGTTGTCATTCATTATGTGTAATCCACCACCTTTATCCTAATATCACTAGTTCTAGGAGGGTTTAGGTGGGACAGAGTTAGAATCTGAGTCGAAGTCAGGGACATCCCTGGTAATCGGGGACAGTTCAATGGTATGGACCCTATGTGTTCCCCCAATGGTTTACAGTCTATCCAGTGGATGTGCTCTTAGGGGTTGGGAGGTATGGGCATCAGCTATGCCCATATTGGAATATTACTTACATCCCCGAGGTGGTCCTAATACGGCTCTGCCAGCCAAAACCTGCAAGCCTAGGTCCATAATTGCATACCCATAGTTCCCCCACCTGTCACTCCTCTACAGCAGTCATCCTTACTCTGGATGTAGGTGGGGTATAAACACACCACTACACACTGCCCATTCTCCCCATGTCGGGAAACATGTTGTACGTAGTGTCGACCCATGGGTTATCAGGCTTGCACAACCTACTGGTCCGTGTACATCTACAGCCTGGTCTGATAAATCATTACCGGGACTGGCTCTGATCATTAATTTTTGGTGTCCCACAAGGGGCATCTAAGTCTATGTTTCAAGATTAGACCTTGCAGGTCTCTCCCACTAGTAGTATCCTGCCAGTTGTCTGGGAAGCAGTGGAGTGTTTACCTTTATTGCGTGTCTGTATGTCTCACCGGCCTAGCTGGGGAGGGGTGGGTGGTGATGCTACGTGTTACACGTTTGTTTATTGGACCTCCCACCACCATATGCACGGCCTGTGAACATATGTTACTCGTAACTGCTGCATCATATTGTCAAAGGAAAAAAACTTCAAAGACCAATACACGTAAGGTTCAGTTAAGGCATATTTAATTACTTGTTGCAAGGAGACAAAAACATGCAAATACAAGGATTTGTCTAACTACTAACAGGAAGTATGCTTATTCTTATACTGTTTTACAAGACATGGCCTTCTATGGCTGACGTAATCAAACACAACTTTTAGCTTTGTTCTACAGCAGATGTTACTTAGATTTTCTGCTGACATGACTAGATTTGTGAGAAACTTTTGAGAAAAACAACCTGACCTTGGTGGCACTAATTCGTTTACAGGCTTCTATTGTACAGTGTTACATTTCAAGGTACTCTTCTAACTCAGATACAAGCAAATGCTGATTGCAGTTCATAATTTCAAACAGGCTTTGTCCTAACTATCTATAGCTTCTACAGCTGTGTATTTTCTCACAGCACAAGCAGAACTTCTTGTCTAAGTTTCATACAAGTTGTATTGTTCTATTCATTATTTTCCTAACGTAAGCAGGAATCATATGCTTCTCAGTAAATTTCCAAGGCACAAGCAAGATTTTAGCTAACAATACAAGGTCAGAAAGCATCTGCAGTTTCTACAGATTTATGCAATATAAAATAGAATAAATGTGTTAACCCTTTTCAAGCTCTAAATGCAGCAAGCATATTACTAATACACACATTAATACATATTTTTCTGTCACATATCCTAGCTATATACATGTGTATACTTACTGTTTTATATATATATATATATATATATATATATATATATATATATATATATATATATATATATATTTACATTAGTATATACAGATATATCTGTACATGTATGCATACATGTATATTTATATCTTGCTGTATATACATATATATATATATATATATATATATATATATATATATATGTATATGTATAATCTAACGACATATGGGTCTATGGTTGTCTTCATATGTATATGTTTATAGGTGGGTATGTATCTGTATTCTTTCTCTGTATGTGTACATTAGTACTACGGTGAGGGAGAGACACATCTCTACATTGCTATGGGTAGATATACACACGCATACTTCTACATATATACGTCTACATCTGGTTATTCCGTTCCTTGCCATATAGATTACACTTTGCCTTAGTGGGTCTCGCTGTGGGTGTGGCTGCTCATTGGCCGATGCCTCTGCCCAATGAACACATTCGCTTGAATCCCTTGTGCTGTCCATATAGGCCTACATCAGCCAACACCTGCACACCTAGACCCATAAGTAGTTACCCATAGATCCCACACCCTCGCCTGCTCAACAGCACCAATCCTTATTCTGGGTCCTGGTTTGTTCTGGCACACCACTACACGCTCCCCACTCCCCACTTCACGGGACCCATTTCATACAATTGTTTCGGCCCATGGGTCATCAGGGTTACCCACCCTTGTATTCTGAGTCTGTATACATTGCGGACAATATGGCCGGTCTATCGCCTTTATTTGGTTTGTGAAAATTATAATCTGTGTTCCAAGAGTACAATCCACGGGTGCACTGTGTACCCCCCCCCCCGGTTGTATCCTGCCTGTGGTCTGGGGAGCAGTGGACTGTTTACATTGTTTGCATGTATTTTTCCCATGTCTGGCTGGGGGGGTGGTGGAAGGGAATGCTACGTGTTTCATGTTTCATGCCTGGGCTCCACACTTCCATTGGCACAGCCTGCGAACATATGTTTTTCCTCTGTGCTGTTTCCTATCATAGCTGTATATCTCTGTATATCTACGCACACACACACACACACACACACACACACACACACACACACACACACACACACACACACACATATATATATATATATATATATATATATATATATATATATATATATATATATGTATGTCTATATGTACATATATGTGTATATGTATATATATATGTACACACACACACACACACACATATATATATATATATATATATATATATATATATATATATATATATATATATATATATATATATATATATATATATATATATATGTGTCTATATATATATGTATATATATATATATATATATATATATATATCTATATATATATATATATATATATATATATATATATTTATATATATATATATATATATATATATATATATATATATATGTGTGTGTGTGTGTGTGCGTGTGTGTTTGTGTGTGTGTGTCTGTAAACCAATACATACCCC